>NW_026876514.1:0-19809 GCF_032173495.1 Musca vetustissima | reverse complement strand
AAACTAAACTTCGTGCATACCAAACTTTCACCACCACAGTGAACCTAAATATAAGTTTTAGGATTCCAACTCTATTGGTTTACACTGATCCTAAATCAAAATTTCAGGATTCCAACTCTATCGGTTCAGCCACAATTCTAATTTTATCAAATTTAGTACACAGTAGTACCAATTTCCAAAACATCCTACATACCCCATCTTACACCCCCACACTGATACTAAATTCAAGTTTTAGGATTCAAACTCTATCGGTTCACCCACAATTCAAATTGTACTAAATTTAGTACATAGTAGTACCAAATTGCAAAACTTCCTACATACCCGAATCCTGCACCTCAACAGTGTTCATAAATCAAAATTTCAGTATTCCAACTCATTCGGTTCACCCAAAAATCAAATCGTACTAAATTTAGAACATAGTAGTACCAATTTCCAAACCCTCCTACAAACCCCAAACATACACCCCCACAGTGATCGCAAATCCAAATTTCAGGATTCCAACTCTATCGGTTCACTCATCATTCAAATTGTACCAAATTTAGTACACATTTGTAAAACTTCCTACATATCTCAATCTTACACCTCAACAGACACAAAATTTTATGATTCTAGTTCTATTGGTTCACCTAAAATTGAAACTGTACCAAATTTAGTACCCATAAGTATTATTTTCTTAGACTGAATCCTGACCCCAATCCCACACCCCTACAGTGATCCTGACTCCAAATTTCATTGTTCCTGCTCTATAGGATCATAATCCAAATCCAAACTGTACCGTTTATAGTACGATTTAGTACTTTTCGTACACATAAGTAACAAATTTCCAAAACTACGTTCATATCCCAATTCTACACTCCGACGGTAATTTTAATTTCAAATTCCAGGATTCCAGCTCGATTTGTATCTCCAAATTAAATTTGTAACAAATATAGTACCATATAGTATTTTTCATACACATGAGTACACGCTTTCAAAACCATCTTCTTAAATGGACCCTACTTTTCAACCTTAATCACACTCCAAATTTCAAATTTTTAACGCTATCCGTTTATATGCTACAGAATTGTACCAAATTTAGTACATTTTCGTACTTTTCTGATAGTTATAGTTCGAATTTCCAAAAACCCTTTGGTACATCTATTCTACACTCCATCAATGACCACCAAACCAAATTTCAGAGTTCTAGCTCTACCGCTTCGCCAAAATGAAATGATACCTGATACCTTTTTGTACCGTTCTAGTACGTATTTCCAAAAACGCAGCCTTATCTGTCACATTTGGACCAAGAGTGACCCTCACCCAAATTTTCAAGATTTTAGCTTCAGCCGTTTCGTCTGGGCGTTGATGAATCGTTAAATCAGTCAATCAGTCAGTCAATCACTTTACTCTTTTGTTAGTATAGATGAAGTTTCCCAATGCACGATAAATTATATTATATTGTCACGAAACATACTGCAATGGATTACAATAATATTGGGAATGTATCAAAAAGTGGACCTATAGGGGAGATTAGACCACATTCTGCACTTTTTAGAGCTCTATATCTCTGTACTCATTCAAGGAAAATATACATTTTATGGCTGGTTATTATCCTCTTAATTATAAAAACTATTACCAAAAACATTTAATAAATTAATATTAGTTAATTATACCCTACACAACTATGTTGTCAGGGTATTATAGCTTTGTGCAGCCCCAAATGTTTGTAACGCCGCGAAATATTGGTCCTAGACCCACCTTTAAGTATACCGATCGTCATATCTCGACTAGCTGAGTCTATCTAGACATGTGTGTCCGTCCGTCCGTCTGTCCATTATAATTTGTAAACACGATACAGGCCACAGTTATGGACCAATCTTCACTTTGCATGTAGGATGGGTTCTGGCCAATGAAGACCCCTATTGTTTTTGGAAAAGATCGGTTAATATTTAGGGGATGAAATGGACCAAATACTAAATTTTTGTCGGTTTTTCTGGTCGCTCCAGAGGCCGCAATTATGGCCCAAATACCGCGAATTTTTGCATGGAGAAGGGGATCGGGTCAGAGAATAAGCATGCATGTTTTGATAAAGATCGGTCAATATTTAGCGGGTCAAATGGACCCTGACTTTTGTGTGAAAAATGACAAAATTTGTATTCTATGGCATACATATTTACTCCTGGAGGATGTAGACCCCAGGAGTTGATAACATATCCAAGAGGAGTGGTTGGCCTTTAAATTGATACCAAATATAGTGATGTATCTACTCAGATGTGGGAGTTACAGTCAAATATTTACAGGTGCTTACGTATTCAGATATTATTCAGTAACCCATTACCACATTAGAGGGAGAAATATCGCGCTGATGGCTTTGACATTTTTCATGAAGTTCCAGTTATGGTCAAGAACAACGCCTACAATTTTCGGTGATGATCAGATTAAAATTTTGGGATGAAATGGACCGAAAACATAATTTTTTGTGTGTTTTCGAGTAGAGTATAATCCGAAAATCACAACACAACCCACCGTGAAGGTAATCTGGACAAGTAATTAGAAGGACTGTACTGAATATTCGAAAAAAGTAAGGAAGAGGTGTTGTTAACCTCTAATCGGACAAGAGGGGGCAAATATCACGAAATATTACTCAGACTCGGAATAAACATCCTCCGAAAGTTAGAGTTCGTGGTAGTTGTGTAGGGTATCGCATGGTCGGCCCCGTCCGACTATACTGCTCCGCTCACTGGTTTTTTTACAATTTTGTAAAAAAATGTTAAATTTGCCAAAAATGTCCCAATCCTGGGTACCTTCGGCATTTGATGTGTCACATTCGGTGCCATATACATAGTCTGGTAATTATCACTGCTATCAGTCTGGATGAAATAACACTTTCTGTATATGAGCGAATGTACTCCACTTAAAAATGCCAAATCTGCCCCAAGGTAATTTCTATGGTTTTTTCTATCAATTCTTTCCTAAAATCTTTAAACGTGGACCGAATCTGTGTTATAACATTAGATTTGTAGGATCATCTCTTGTATAAATACGAAGTACTCGGCGAACTTGGGTCCTTTCTTAATTGGTCTATGTAGTATATTGCACATAAACATTTATTCAATATTTATACCCTATACATAAATGTTAAATCTCTTTAATTTATTTATTTCTATATTATTGAATTGAATTTTATTTGCACATTTAGCATTTAAATGTTTTATCTTTGTATTTAGTATTTAATCTTGAACCCCTATTCTTCGAAAAAAGAAAAGAACACACGACATATTGTGTGTAGTGGCACCTGTCCGACTAAAACGTATTGTCGGACGTAATCATTGCCAAGTCTATAATCATCATGTTCATGCCGTTCATCGTCTTCCTATTTTCAATTATTTTTAGCGTTGCTGGCAATGTTGTCATTGGGCCGATATCGGTATGTGAACTGTATACTTTTCAAAAGTTGTTACATCGCAGGTATGACGTTGGGAAAACGTGTTTCCATTTCATTATAAATAAACATTGTGTTGTGCGAAATGAAAACATGAACAAAAATCCTAAATAAATAAAACAGATTATCGGACAACCAAACCAAAAAAACGCGCAATAAAGCCTATCAAACATTCAGATTGGAATGTTAAAATTACGTATGAACTAAGCAATAGTTGGCACAAATAGAAATATCTGTTACATTTTATAACTTACGTCCTTGATTGAAATGTATTTTGGATATATTCGTTCAGAAAGTTGTCATGTGGTTGTTCTTGTACGATTTTGATCCTTTCATAAATGTTTTTTAAAGGCGACCTTTGAAATAGAATCGGTCGAAATTGAATGTATGATCTACATAGATATTTGAAACTATTAAAACCCCCATTGACATACCATTCAGAAATCTATGGAAAATTTGGAACTAAATACGCAACTGTGACATATACCATTTGGTATGTTGCAGCACAGTGCGCTGTCCACAATTTTATCTCGTGTATATGGAACAGACATAGGCTCCTCGGTGAACCATTTACATAAAATCAAACGCAAATATATAAGGCAGATATATCTAAATCTAAACCGATTTTTGCAACTTTAATACTAATAAACTAACTGCTTCTAAATTTCGTGTAAATCGCACAAACATAGGGTCCTCTGAGTAGCATTTACCTAAAATCTGACGACCCAATATATGGGAACTGTATCTAAATCTGAACCAATTTCATCAAAACTTCATATACATCAGTCTGGTCACAACTCTGTCCGATTGTCCCAATCGGACAAAAACTGGGAGTTTGGTGCATCATTCACATAAAATCGGACGAAACTATATATAGGAGCTATATCTAAATCTGAACCGATTTCAAGAAAACTTCACATATGTCAGTCTAGACATAATTCAGTACGCTGCACCAAATTGTGTCGCAATCGGACAAATATACTTCCAATCATGATGTACAGGCCGCAGTTATGGATCGATCGTTACAAAATTTTTAACGTAAGTTCTTACGTTAAAAAGCTTTATTTTGTTCTGTTATCTTGAACGCTGTACAGGCCGCAAGTATGATCCGAACATCTGGCAAATTTACATGGGCAGGGGACATGGCCAATAGGTATAGATATTCTGATAATGATCGGTATATTGTCTAATATTTACTATTACTTAAATTATCGCAATTATAAAAGCAGCAAGGAGACCAGTAAAGTCGGACGAGGCCGACTATATGATACCCTTCACCACTTTGGGTATATTTAATAGATTCATCCTTACAGACATAGCATTTTTAAAACGGCCAGTAACATGAATTTGGATAAAATAACATATCTAAATGTGAAATGACTAAGATAAATCTATAACCAGTAAGGAAAGTAGTAAAGTCGGACTGGGCCGACTATATGATACCCTTCACCACTTTGGGTATATTTTACATATGTATCCTAACAGACGACGCGTTTTGTTATAAATCTATATCTGAACCGATTTCATGGAAACTTGCCAGAGACTAATTTATATAACATCAGTACGTTGTGTCAATCGGTCTAGCTATGGATCTTTTCACGAAGCTTAGCAACATCATTCTAGACTTAAATCAGTACCCTATACCGAAATTCGTGCAAATCGAAAGATATATATGGTCTTTGGTGCACCAATTACCTTAAATCGGATGAAAATACATATGGGAGCTATATCTAAATCTGAAACAATTTGCACGAAACTTAGCACACGTCATTCTAGCCTTAATTCAGTACGCTATGACAAATTTCGTGCAAATCAAAAGATATAGAGAGACTTTGGAGGCCCATTTACCTTAAATCGGACGAAAATATATATGGGAGCTATATCTAAATCTGAACCGATTTTCTTGAAACTTGGCACACATCATTCTGCACCTAATTCAGTACTCTGTGCCAAATTTCGTGCAAATCGAAAGATATATAGGGACTTTGTGTGCACCATTTACCTTAAATCGGACGAAACTATATATGGGAGCTATATCTAAATCTGATCCGATTTCCTTGAAACTTGGCACACATAATTCTGCACTTAATTCAGTACTCTGTGCTAAATTTCGTGCAAATCGAAAGATACAGAGGAACTTTGGTGCCCCATTTATCTTAAATCGGACGAAGCTATATATGGGAGCTATATCTAAATCTACACCGATTTTCACGAAACTTGGCACACATCATTCTGCACCTAATTCAGTACTCTGTGCCAAATTTCGTGCAAATCAAAAGATGTAGAGGAACTTTGGTGCCCCATTTACCTTAAATCGGACGAAAATATATATGGAAGCTATATCTAAGTCTGAACCGATTTTTCTCAATTTCAATAGGGTTCGTCTTTGGGCCAAATAAGTGACTTGTGCCAAATTTCATCCAAATCGGATCATAAATGCGACCTGTACTTTGTTTACAATGTAACATCTACAGACGGAAGGACGGACGGTATAAAAAGCGTTATGTTCGGCCGGTCCGAATTTGGGATACCCTCCACCAAAGGTATACTGATAGGTGCTTGAAATGAAAATATAGGGAACATACCAAAAAGTGAACCTATACCGATAATTCTACAAACCGGTTTATGTAAAGCATTATGTACACCAAATAAAAATTTCAGCAATTTTTGAATAGGGATTTTTCATAAAATATGAAAATCCAAAAGCGTCGACATGATAAAGTATACAATCCTCAAACTACTGTAATTTAGAATGCAAAGTTATATGAGGTATGTCCAGAATGGTACCAATATTGATTCCATAGTGTTGGAATTAGCGAATATTTGGGGTTATCATTATATGGGGGCTATGCCTAATTAATGACCGAACCCGGTATTTTAGTTTTGTATCTCAGTTCTTTCCTTCAGAAGGCAAAAATGTGTATATAATTCTTAGTGGAGATATTTGGTATTTGGTACAAAACCCCCAAAATACTGAAAATTGGGGTGTACCAGAAAAAGTGAAGCGTGAAGTTATAATTTTTAGTGGAGATATTTGTTACCCAATAAGAACCTAATCTACCGAATTTCAGCTTAGACGCTTGAGTGATTAGAACAGACAGACGGACAACGTTAAATCGTCATAGAATTTTACGCTGATCAAAAATATATATACTTTATAGGGTCGGAAATAATTATTTCGATGCGTTACAAACGGAAAAACAAAACTAATATACCCTCCATACTATGGTGGAAGGTATAAAAAAGACTCCAAAAACAGACACTCTTCATTTCAGTTGATAACACTTGCTTTCATGTATTTGTTTTTTGCTTTATTTTTGGCGTTTGTTTATTTGAATTAAATCAGTTGTGTTTTCTTTTAATTAACTAGAATGAAAAGAATTTGGCCTTTTGCTAATTTTTCTTTATTTTTGCTTATCATAAAATAACAAAATTCCGATTCAACTTATTTGAAAGTATTTAACATATTTTAATTGAAAATGTTTTTTGTTTGGTCAACTATGCGTTGACCTTGAAAAGTTCAGTGAATTCAAGAATATAATACAAATAAATTTAATAAATTCTCTTTCTTCTGAATAAGAAAAAATTTAAATTTGTATAAATAAATAAAATTCTATTAAATGTTTTTATTAAAAATTTTCATGCATTGAATAAAGCAACTGATACGGATTTCGAGTTTTATGAAAATATATGGTATATATTTTTTCTAATTTCGTAAGTAGCAATAAATTCATATTAAGCTTACAGATCGATAAAATAGCTTGGCAAATAGCAATACTAAGATTATATTTATCGAAACATTTTTGCATTAGCATCCAAATGGAATATAAATAAATTTTGGGATATTTAGCTATTTTTGTCTAGACCTTCGAATCGAATGACATAAAATTTATTGTTTTTGTTGTTATTCGGATCCCACGCGTATCTCGAAAACATGTACTATATTAAAAGCAATTGATTTTTACTGCAATATCGTCGATGATCGTAAAATGTCTATTAAAAATATTTATTGATATTTTCTTGTGCGATTTTTTTTCTTCTGCTGGTAATAAAATTAACTTTTTCTGTTTAAATTATTGTATTTTTGTATAAACTTGGCAGATTTGATATAATCTTCAAACAATATTTATATTTCTGAATTATGGAATTGACATTGGAAAGCAATTTCAAGTGATTTATTCCAAGTGTAGAGCTGAGACGGGGAGGTTTTATCAATGAATCATTCATAAGTGTTTTAGTTGCGTTTTCTTATACTGCAGGATCGTGATCATTTCTATAAAGATATAAATATATAATATGAAACTAGTGAGCGTATCACAACACAACAAATACTGAATTTAAATTTTCAGTGGAAATAAATCTTGGTTCTGTGCAAATATTCGAGACAGTTGTCAAATATTTGTGTTTTTATGTGTTTGTGTATATGTTTGTATCAGCAAAAATAATGATGTGTGTCAAGTTTCGTAAACATCTATTTAGATTTAGATATAGCTCCCATATATTTTTGTAAAATAATGTTTTTCACCTAAAAGTCTTTGTCCATTTGGTCTACTAAATATTAACCGATCATTCTTGGTCATGTCTACTTTTGTGATGTTCGGGTCATAATTGTGGCCTCACAGACAACAGTTTGCGGTCCATTGTATGTCCAAAGTGTTAACCGATCATTACCTAAAATTATATATAGGCGTCGTTTTTGATCAGAACCGAACCGGCATGCAAAATTTCGGGAAGATAGGTCCATAACTGCGGCTTTTACTCTGTTTACAAATTATAATGGACGGACGGACACACATAGTCATATCGGCTAGTTAGAATATGACGATCGGGTATCAAATTCTAACATTTATTTTATGTATCCTATCACGTGGCACTGGCATTGTACACTTGTGAATATGCTCAGAAAAATATTGTTCCATGCTCGGGGCTTGCCCAGAAAAATATTCCTTTATGAATCAACGTTGTGGATAATTCTAATAAAGTGTTATTTTAAACGTTACGCTTGTGGATAGTGGTTAGTTTCAGAAAAATATTCTTAAACTAGAATGGAAAGTTCGAAAGTCCGACGACTTCACCATTTTGGGTCAATACAGATAATATCTTTGGAGGACTATTGACATAGAATCAGACGAAATTTTATATGTAATCTACAAAGATTTATGAACGAATATAAAACAATTCATACGCATGTGATTCTGAAATCGATGCAAAGTTTCATGTCAAACCACTATGGGTCAGGAACCCAATTTTTATACCCTTCACCACACTGTGGTACAGGGTATTATGTCTTTGTGCATATGTTTGTAACAGGCAAAAATAATCGAGATAGACCCATGGTTCCTTTTGAGAATATGCATAGAATCACTTTCTGAGTCGATTTATGCATGTCCGTCCGTTCGTCTGTTGATGTTAAATTGTAAACAAAGTACAGGTCGTATTTATGATCTGAATTGGATAAAATTTGGCACAGCTTATTTGTTTGGCCCAAGGACGAACCCTATATATTTTCGTCTGATTTAAGGTAAATAGTGTACCAAAGTTCATATATATATATATATATATATATATATCTTTCGATTTGCATTAAATTTGGCACAGCGTAATGAATAAGGCCTAGAATGATGTGTGTTAAGTTTCGTGAAAATCGGTTCAGATTTAGATATAGCTCCCATATATATCTTCGTCCGATTTAAGGTAAATGGTGTACCAAAGTCCCTATATATCTTTCGATTTGCACGAAATTTGGCATAGCGTACTGAAATAAATCTAGAATAATGTGTGCAAAGTTTCGTGAAAATAGGTTTAGATTTAAATATAGCTCCCATATATAGTTTAGCCCGATTTTAGGTAAATAGTCCACTAAAGTCCCTATATATCTTTCGATTTGCACGAGATTTGGCACAGAGTAATGAATAAGGTCTAGAATGATGTGTGTTAAGTTTCGTGAAAATCGGTTCAGATTTAGATATAGCTCCCATATATATCTTTGTCCGATTTAAGGTAAATTGTGTACCAATGTCCCTATATATCCTTCGATTTGCACGAAATTTGGCATAGAGTACTGAATTAAATCTAGAATGATGTGTGCTAAGTTTCGTGAAAATCGGTTCAGAGTTAGATACAGCTCCCAAATATATTTTCTTCCGATTTAAGGTAAATGGTGCACCAAAGTCCCTATATATCTTTCGATTTGCACGAATTATGGCATATAGTACAGAATTAAATCTAGAATGATGTTGCTAAGCTTCGTGAAAAGATCCATAGCTAGGTCGATTGACACAACGTACATAAATAATATAAATTAGTATCTGGCTAGTTTCCCTGAAATCGGTTCAGATATAGATAAATAACAAAAACGCGACGTCTGTTAGGATATGTACAGTATACCCAAAGTGGTATCATATAGTCGGCCCAGTCCGAATTTACTACTTTCCTTACTGGTTTTTTTCTAAAAGAAGTGGAGTAGACTTCAGAAAAAGGCGTTATTAATTTCAAATCTGGAGACTTTGAGCTTCACACTTGTACAAATTTATATCGTTGTGAGTTACGATTTACAAATTCTCAAAATATCTAATAACATTTGTTTTTCGAGACGAAAATAAAATTTTTACATAAAATCGACGAACATATATATCGAAGCTGTATCTTAATCTGAGCCGATTTTCTCCAATTTCAAAAGCTCTTGTCCTTAGACCAAATAATTGGCCAGTGCCAAATGTCACCCAATTCGGATAATAAATGCGACCTGTACATTGTTCACAAAAATTCGTGGACGGACGGACGGTCGGTCGGATATGCGTAAATCGACTAGAAAGTGATTCTATGCATATTATCAAAAGGAACCATGGGTATATCTCGATTCCTTTTGCATGTTACAATTATATGCACAAAGACATAATACGCTGTGGTGAAGGGTATAAATATGTTAGCAAAATACGTGCCCTTTCCTAAAAAATTGCTAAGTCTATCCTGAACATGATCAAATCGATATAGAACCTTTTTTTGATATTTTGGTGAATCTCTGGAAGAGGAGGTGTTGCAAACGAAAACATAAATTTAATATACACTTCATTTTATGATGGATGGTATTAAAATCTGCACTTGTTAATAGCCTCGGACAATTTTTCTTTAATAAATTTCCATCTGACGATTTTATTTTCCTTGCTATTTCATATATCCAAAGAATTTAGAAAATTAATCTATGTAGCTTAGGTCATGTATACAAAACAGATTACAGATGCGGTTTTGAGTTAAGAATCACAAATTGTTTTTTTTTTATAAAAAAACATTAATTTTTTTTGGCAAGCTTTTTTGTTTCTGTTGATCTTCAACCGTGAAAAAGAAAATGTTCAATATTATTGTCGTGACGTAGATACTGTGTTGAATAGCAACAATCGAATAACAAAAACAACAACAACATCAAACAACACACATTTAAGAGGAATTTTTACGATTTTATTATGCCAAAGCCATTAATAAGAAACTAAATGGACCACGCAACGCCACTTATAGACAAATAACCCATATGTACATTAATACACATCTACATACGTTCGGATTTAGCTATTTCTGCACATTGGAAATGAAGAAAATTAATTTGCCTAACTATAGTTTGTATTGCAGTTGGAAGGAAGAAACAACCAGTGAGCGGAGCAGTATAGTCGGACGGGGCCGACCATACGATACCCTACACAACTACCACGGAACTCAAATTTTCTGCGGATGTATATTCCGAGCCTGGGCAATAATTCGTGATATTTGCACCCTCTTGCCCGATTAGTGGTAAACAGCAACTCTTCCTCAAACTGACATATTTTCCGAATATTACGAGTATTCAGTACAGCTATTGTCCAGATTCCCTTAACCTGGGGTTGTGTTGTGATGTTCGGCTTTCATTTGTGGTCTATAGATCGACTCGATAATAACACAACAAATTAAGTTTTCGGTCCACTTCATTCCAAAATTATTATCTGATCATCACCGAAAATTATAGGCTTGGTCCTTGACCATAACTGGAACCTCATGGAACATTTCAAAGCGATCAGCGCTATAGTTCCGCTCTCTAGAGTTATAATGGGTTACTAAATAATATACAAATACGGAGATACCTGTAAATATTTAGGTGTAACTCCCACATCCGAGCACATACAACAATATAATTGGTATTAATTTAAAGGTCGACCACTCCTCTTGGGTATAATATAAACTTCTCGGGTCTATGTCCTTCAGGGGTAAATATATACGCTATAGAATACAAATTTTGTAATTTTTCACACAAAAGTCAGGGTCCATTTGACCCACTAAATATTGACAGATCTTTATGAAAGCAGGTATGCTTATTCTTAGTCCCGATCCCCTTCTCCATGAAAAATTTTACGATTTTCGGACCATAACTGCGGCCTCTGGAGCGACCAGAAAACCCGACCAAAAATTTAGTATTTGGTCCATTTCATCCCCTAAATATTAATCGATCTTTCCCAAAAACAATAGGGGTCTTCATTTTCCAGAACCCATCCTACATGCAAAATTTCGTGAAGATTGGTCTATAACTGTGGCCTGTATCGTGTTTACAAATTATAATGGACAGACGGACGGACGGACACACATGTCTAGATCGACTTAGCTAGTCGAGATGTGACGATCGGTATACTTAAAAGTGGGTCTAGGACCAATATTTCGCGGCGTTACAAACTTTTGGGGCTGCACAAAGCTATAATACCCTGACAACATAGTTGTGTAGGGTATAAAAACCGCCACATTCATTCAGTATTTCGAAGTATTTCCGCCTACTACTTGTTTGGCGGTATTTGGTTAGGTATTTTTAAAATCAATATAAAATAGCAGCACTTTCAACGAGGTATCGTAAGAAAAATGGCAAGGAATTAAACATCATTCGCACATTTATATTTACATTCATAGAATTAAATGTAGAAGTGATGACGCTTTATTGCAAATTAAGAAAAACACGTCATAATATTTTGTGGTGCTTTTGTTGTCGGAAAATATTTACTTCGAATACATTGTATGAAAGTGATCTTACTTAAATGATGAAATCACATCGGTAATAAACAATTATTTGCCAATTACTGTGATAAAGAGCGATTGAAAGTGTTTATTAAATCATCCTTTGTTTGTGATGATTCTAATAAAAGATTTCATTTCGAAGAATTTAAAATAAAAGTCGTAAAATATTAACATTTCTTTAAATATTTTCTTTCTTCTTTAAATATTTTATTCGTGAGCTCAAAATAGGTTTGCCAAAATTTCTATAATGAGGGAGTCTAGAGACATATAGTATCTGTTAGGGATACAGTGCCTTAGCATTCATGTATTTTTACCAGAAGATGCTCGAGAACGGCTGAACGGATTTTTCTGATCTTAGTCTTAAAATGTTCGTGGAGCTTCAGGGAAGGTTTAAAAGGTGAGAAAAATTCGAAAACCGCGAAAAATTTGCAAAAAAAAAAAAAAAAAAATATTATGAAAAAAAAATATTTTTAAAACAAAAATTCATTTTTCAAATATTGAAAATTTTAAAAATATTTTATGTTATTCAATTGACATTGTAATGAAACTTTTTTTCTGAGAATGCAAAACAATAATTGAGAAATATACGCGATGATTGTATGTACACGTTTTCCATAAAATTCACGTACATTTTGGGACAAATGCAAGATGAAAATCTGAAGATTCAGAAAAGAGTTCTGATTCTAAGACACATGCCCTAGATTATTCTTCTTGAAAATAATTATAAAAAAAGGGGGGGGGCGGGAGGGATAGGTTAAGAACTTCAACATTCTGAAAATTAAACGGGAAATATGGATGGCGCCTTTTTATTACATTAAGCCAAATCCATGATCCATCCATTCCGTCAAATTCTTTACAAAACCGAAAATGGTGCGGGACCCGTATGTAGGAGCTATACAAAATTTGGTCCTGAATAGAAATGTTTCCGCAAATGTGTTTACCCTTTCAATTTCACGGAATGATATATGATATGAATGACATACGATACTACAATGGGTATGGATATATATTAATACCACATGAGAAAATACCGAACAATAAGAGTATATCATTATATGGGGCTACCCGGACCAATTTGCACCAATATTGATAATTTTTTGTAAACAGGTTTTCTTCATCCAAAATAAAACATTACAGCACTTCGACTGAAACACTCCCTAAAATACCGAACTCCTCAAAGTACCGAATATTGTGGGTACCTCAAAGATTTAACCAATATTGACAATTTTAGTACGATTCATTCTACCAAATATACAACCAAACGTGCCCAAATCCCCCACAGTATCGAAAAAGGTGGATTACTATTACATGGGGTATATTTGAATGCTTGGGCGAACATAACATTGCAGCCAAATACCGAATATTAAGGGATGATGGATGATGAGATGGGGATATCCGAATACTTGAGTCAATATGGAAAATTCTAATTAGGGAGAATTTCTGCCCAATAAGTACCCCTAATATTAGGTTTGAGAAAAAGAAATCCATAAGACCGGTGGAACGATCGAATTTTACAGGCATGTCGTATCATCGTCCAGGAGCTAAAAATTAAACCATTCACACAAAGCTGGATTCAAAAAGAAGCTCAATGTTTGGGTGCCTCACCAATTAACAGAAAAAATGGAATGGAATGAGATACTCTAATTTTTATAAACGGATGGTGACTAGAAATGAGAAATGGATCACATACGATAACCCTATGCAAAAACGATCGTGGTCAAAGAACGGTGAAGCACCTCAAACGGTGACCAAACCAGGACTAACGACAAGGAAGGTTCGGCTATGCATTTGGTGGGACTGGAAGGGGTTTATTATACCCTACACAACTATGTTGTCAGGGTATTATAGCTTTGTGCAGCCCCAAATGTTTGTAACGCCGCGAAATATTGGTCCTAGACCCACCTTTAAGTATACCGATCGTCATATCTCGACTAGCTGAGTCGATCTAGACATGTGTGTCCGTCCGTCCGTCTGTCCATTATAATTTGTAAACACGATACAGGCCACAGTTATGGACCAATCTTCACGAAATTTTGCATGTAGGATGGGTTCTGGCCAATGAAGACCCCTATTGTTTTTGGAAAAGATCGGTTAATATTTAGGGGATGAAATGGACCAAAAACATTATTTTTGTCGGTTTTTCTGGTCGCTCCACAGGCCGCAATTATGGCCCAAACACCGCGAATTTTTGCATGGAGCAGGGGATCGGGGCAGAGAATAAGCATGCATGTTTTTATAAAGATCGGTCAATATTTAGCGGGTCAAATGGACCCTGACTTTTGTGTGAAAAATGACAAAATTTGTATTCTATGGCATATATATTTACTCCTGGAGGATGTAGACCCGAGGAGTTGATAGCATATCAAAGAGGAGTGGTTGGGCTTTAAATTGATACCAAATATAGTGATGTATCTACTCAGATGTGGAAGTTACAGTCAAATATTTACAGGTGCTTACGTATTCAGATATTATTTAGTAACCCATTACCACATTAGAGGGGGAAATATCGCGCTGATGGCTTTGACATTTTTCATGAAGTTCCAGTTATGGTCAAGAACAACGCCTACAATTTTCGGTGGTGATCAGATTAAAATTTTGGGATGAAATGGACCGAAAACTTAATTTTTTGTGTGTTTTCGAGTCGAGAATAATCCGAAAATCACAACACAACCCACCGTGAAGGTAATCTGGACAAGTAATTAGAAGGACTGTACTGAATATTCGAAAAAGTAAGGAAGAGGTGTTGTTGACCTCTAATCGGACAAGAGGGGGCAAATGTCACGAAATATTACTCAGACTCGGAATAAACATCCTCAGAAAGTTAGAGTTCGTGGTAGTTGTGTAGGGTATCGTATGGTCGGCCCCGTCCGACTATACTGCTCCGCTCACTGGTTTATTATGAGTTGCTTTCATATGGCCAAATGCTAAATTCTGATCTCTACTGCTAACAACTGTACCGTTTGAAGATAGCAATTGACCAGAATTGACCAACAGGGGAGGTGTCGTGTTTCACCAGGACAACGCTAGGCCATCTTATGAGTAGTACAAATGTATGTGCAAATATTAAATTTATATCTTAAATCGTGGAGGGAGCAACAAAACTCACTCATAAACATCAAATTCAGTTTTGTAATGTTACCCTATGTGTGCTCTGATAAATACCAAGATGTTACAAAAATATATACAAATCACCTTATTATGGAGGGTATAAAAACAACCTAAAATGCCGAAAATTATACATCAACAATATTGTTAGGCAAGACAACGTTTGCCGGGCCCGCTAGTATATATATATATATATATATATATACTGCGTATCATAACTATAGACGCACCCTTAATTCAATTTGTATGTTAGTTGACAAATAAAATGGACCCATTAAGTTATGGGTAAGAAAAATAATCGTTCTGATTAAAATATGCATGTCCGTCCGTCCGTCTGTCCGTCTATCTGTCCATGTATTTTTGTGAACAAAGTGCAGGTCGCATTTATGATCCGATTTGGATGAAAGTTGGCATAGGTCACTTATTTGGCCCAAGGACGAACCCTATTGAAATTGGGAAAAATCGGTCCATATTTAGATATAGCTCCTATATATATTTTCGTCCGATTTAATGTAAATGGTGTACCAAAGTCCCTATATATCGTTTGATTTGCACGAAATTTGGCATAGCGTAATGAATTATGTCTAGAATGATGTGTGTTAAGTTTCCTGGAAATCGGTCCAGATTTAGATATAGCTCCCATATATATTTTCGTCCGATTTAAGGTAAATGGTGCACCAATGTCACTACATATCTTTCGATTTGCACGAAATTTGACATAGCGTGTTGAATTATGTGTGTTAAGTTTCTTGGAAATCGGTCCAGATTTAGATATAGCTCCCATATATATTTTCGTCCGATTTAATATAAATGGTGTACCAAAGTCCCTATATATCTTTCGATTTGCCCGAATTTTGGCATAGGGTATAAGTCTAGAATGGCATAAGTCTAGAATGATGTTGCTAAGCTTCGTGAAAAGATCCATAGCTAGGCCGATTTACACAACGTACTGATGTAATATAAATTATTCTCTAGCAAGTTTCCCTGAAATCGGTTCAGATATATTCTACATATGTTAGAATACATATGTTGAATATGCCCAAAGTGATGAAGGGTATCATATAGTCGGCCCAGTCCGACTTTACTACTTTCCTTACTGGTTTTTTTATCACAATATCTTTAGAAGGCGGAATGCTTACAACAGATGGCTAAACAGTCTTTGTAGGGGAAAAATTGACTATTCCCCGTAATGACTACCCAACCGCAAAACACGGAACAAATTAGATAACTATTTTAATATAAAAAAGGGAGTTATAAGGGGACTATCCCTAAAAAGTGGCGAATATTAATAATTTTTGGTGGGGAGATTTGTTACCATATACGACTACAACATACCAAATTTCAGCGAATTCGGTTGAAAACGCGCTCAAGAACCTCAAAATACCTGAAAAATTGACCTATATTTATAATTTTTAGTGGGGATATTTTGTACCCAATAAGAACCCAATGTACCAAATTTCAGCGAATTCGGTTGAAAACCGAGCTCAAGAACCCTAAAATACCGAAAATTGGGGGGTACCCTTATATGGGGGCTACCCGAAAAAATTGACCTATATTTATAATTTTTAGTATAGGAATTTGCTACCCAATAATAACTCAAAGTGCCGAAATTCAGCGAATTCGGTCGAAAAATGCGATCAAACCCCCCAAAATACCGCAAAATTGGGGGTACCCTTATATGGGGCTATCCCAAAATATGGACCTATATTTATAATTTTTTTGTGGAGACATTTAGTATCCAATACGAACCCAATGTAGCAAATTTCAGCGAATTCGGTTGAAAAACGCGCTCAAGAACCCCAAAATACCGAAAATTTGGGGGTACCCTTATATGAGAGCTATGCCTAAACGTTCGAACTTGACCTGCCTGCAGACAAAAGACGACTCTGTGCAAAATTTTGGCGATCTATCTCAACTCGTTTAGACGCTAGAGTGGTTACAACAGACGGACAGACAGACAGACGGAAATGCTTAGATCGTCTTAGAATTTTACGCTGATCAAGAATATATGTACTTTATAGGGTCGGAAATGATTATTTCGATGAGTTACAAACGGAAAAACAAAATTAGTATACCCTCCATACTATGGTGGAGGATATAAAAATGAAACTAGCTGGCCATTCTCAACGTCATAGACACACGGTATTGGTGTTTGAACAACAGTCGGTAAACGCCAAATTATGAAAAATTATAATAGTACAGGTGCGATTGGATGTTACATTTTCGAAAAAAAAACGATGGAACTACTGTCATATGACAACCCAATTTTTCCCTGCTATTGAAGAATACGACTTGGAAAAAACATGACGCTGTCACATGCCACAGAAGTCGAGCGAATATGGCTTTATTACAAGAGACATTTCCAGGCCGAGTAATTTCTCGTCATACTGAGATCAACTGGCCACCAAGAAAATGCGATTTTACACCATTATATTTTTTATGGGCCTTAGCTAAAGACCGTGTTAATGCAGATAATCCCTCAACTCATGAACAAAGGTGTTAAGAAAATTCCTAATATGTTCAATAATTTTAGATTCCAAGTCATCAAGTGGTTTTAGTAGTCCAAAAAACATTCTGTGTATTACAATAAAATTTAAATGTTGTTTATCTTCAAAATGTTCTCAATACTCACCTCAAGTGTGATGAGTTTATATGTATCCAAAATGGCAGTGTTTATAAAATATATATATACGTGGGTGCTAGTAATTCCCAAATCACTCAACCGCTTTTAATTCACAACACTTGTTTGTAAGCATTTTCATTAGATATTGTAGATTTTTTTCAATAACTTTTACTTTCACAAAATTTTTGAAATATTTTAAAATTTCCAAAAATTCACTTTTTTCCACTGGCTCTCAATGGTGAATAAACACACACACACACACACATCAATTAAAGAGAAGTAAGAGAGATAACGCCCAAATGTATATATTTGTTGTTAAAGTAAACACTGATATTCTCTTTGATTTTTTCCCATTAATTTTCATTGGCGATGATGAGGTGAGTCAAAAAGCAGAGGAAACGCACACAAAAAACAAAAGCTGATTTTTATGATGATGGTGGTCTGAGCAATCGACAAAATATGTTTGTATGTATCGATTGTTTTGGTTAATTATTTATATTTACTTCACTTTTTTATTTATTTCTTAAGTATAGATATATGCTGGAAAATCATTTCTTGTGGGTTATTTTTGGAATAATTTTATAATTTTTTCTTAATTATAAATAAACCAGATTTAATTTATTCTTGAATTATATATATTTTTGTTTATTCACAGCATGACGTCACTGTAGATAACATAATTGTACATTTCGGATGTGGTATTAACACGGAATACAGGTGGATTTATATAGACATAATGGCAATATTCTGTAAAAGAAAAACAGAAATCATTCTCGATTTTAAAATGTATAGATATTGTGTATGTATTTTATTTTTTAACTTTATTTTATAATTATTCCACAATATTTTATTGTATTATATTCATTGAATGCTCAAATAACAGACAACACATATTTTTTATTCATCTCCATATACAACACTTTTCATTCACTTTGCTTTCAAACACCAAAAACATGTATTCCTTAATATTTTCATTTTTTCATCGTATGATCTGTTTTGTATCACTTTTTCATCGAATTTTCTTTGGTGGGCCTATAATGGCCCTGATATATTCAATTTATAGGCCACAATTATCACACAAACACTCGCGCACACACACACACACAAACATATGTACATGTAGAAACACCTAAATATTTGTATTATTGCCACATTTCCATGCTGATGCTGCTGTTGTTCTTTTTTATCCACCGACAGCGACGAGGTAACTGTATAATAGGATTTTCCGAAAACATTTCGTTGCCTTCAATTTTATTTTGTTTGTATTTTTTTCTTATTTCATTTTTTTATTCTGTATTTTTGCTCTCCGTTTGTTCTATATTTTTCTCCGCACATTTGTTCAGTTGCAAGTATGGCCCGTTTCTAAAAGTGATCTCCACATTTCCTCGATCTCAATGCGATCAATGGACGCACGTCCGGCAGCATTTGCTGTGCTGTGAGTATCTATTGGCGCACTGTGTGTAAAATTCATCAACACAAGTGATGAAGTGAGGGAAGAGCGTGTTCTCTCATTTATTTTTCCGTGAGCCAGCAGCATTCTATGCATGGAAGAGGAAAAGCTGGGAAATTTTATTGAGTAAATGAGTTGTTTTTATACTGCATTGAATTTGTTTTGATTTTTTATGTATTTCGTTTA
>NW_026876513.1:0-20024 GCF_032173495.1 Musca vetustissima | reverse complement strand
AATCACTTTGTGAGTCGATTTATGCATGTCCGTCCGTCTGTCCATGTTAAAATGTAAACAAAGTACAGGTCTTATTTATGATCCGAATTGGATGAAATTTGACACAGCTCATTTGTTTGGTCCAAGGACGAACCTTATTGAAATTGGAAAAATCGGTTCAGATTTAGATATAGCTCCCATACATATTTTCGTCCGATTTAAGGTAAATGTTGTACCAAAGACTCTATATATCTTTCGGTTTGCACGAAATTTGGCACAATGTAATGAATAAGGTGTGGAATGATGTCTGCCAAGTTTCGTGAAAATCAGTTCAGATTTAGATATAGCTCCCATATATATTTTCATCCGATTTATAGTAAATGGTGCACCAAAGACTCTATATATCTTTCGATTTGCACGAAATTTGGCATAACGTACTGAATTGTGTCTATAATAATGTGTGCTAAGTTTCATGAAAATCGGTTTAGATTTAGATATAGCTCCCATATATATTTTCATCCGCTGGTGCACCAAAGTCCCTATATATCTTTCGATTTGCACGAAATTTGGCACAGCGTAATGAATAAGGTCTAGAATGACGTGTGCTAAGTTTCGTGAAAATCGGTTCAGATTTAGTTATAGCTCCCATATATATTTTCGACCGATTTAATGTAAATGATGCACCAAAACCCCTATATATCTCTCGATTTGCAGGAATTTTGGTATAGGGTACTGAATTAAGTCTAGAATGATGTTGCTAAGCTTCGTGAAAAGATCCATAGCTAGGCCGATTGACACAGCGTACTGATGTAATATAAATAAGTCTCTGGCAAGTTTCCTGAAATCGGTTCAGATATAGATATATCACAAAAACGCGTCGTCTTTTAGGATACATAGTAGTGAAGAGTATCATATAGTCGGCCCAGTTTGGTATTTGGTTTATTGTTTGGTATTTTGTTTTCTACTGGCAGCTATGTTATTAACACATCATCATATACAAATATACATACATATCATCATAGATCAGTGCTTTCGACCAGTGTGCGCTGGTCCGATGTGAAGAATTAAACAGCTGATATAAGTAATGTGGACATTTTGTATCATCCTCAATCCATGGTCGGCTATTTTGTTGGTCTCATTTGGTATTGAGCTTTGGTTTCCACATACAATATGTCCATACTTCCTCATCCGTTAGATCATAGCGGAAAGAGGCATCAGCAGTCCAAAATTATTATATTAATTATTTCGGACAAAATGTTCTCCTTTGACACTGCTCGACTATGAGTTCATTGGTTGAAGACAATCTTTCGAATTAGTTTTTCTAAAATATTCAGATTATCTGGGGTAAAATTTGTTTCAGCTTCATTGAAGTACCTCCTATATGATTCACGGTTTTCCATAATTTACTTAATGGAATTAAATAATAAAACGCTAATTTGTTGTTCTCATTAAGTGTAAACATAATCGTTTGACAATTGAATTTCCGCTATTCTTCCTTATTTCAGTTTGACATCGACATTGTAATCAAAACTAATTAACAACCGATATCTCTAGCAGCAACAACAACAGCAACCACAAAAAATTATATTCAACACTTAATTATAATTTATAAATTGTGTTAACAACTCCAACGTTCTGTCCGTCTGTCCGATCGACTGGAATGCAACATTAAGGCTAAACGTCATACGCGTGCTTTTTACAAGCATTTCATTTTATGGTCAATATTACCGGTAGAGAGAAACAGAGAGATTACTCACCTTTAGGTTAACAGAGTTAACAATTAGAGTTGAACTGTTGTTGTTGCTGTTGCTGTCGCATATATGATCTGTAGTTTTAACCACATTCATGTTAAACTGTATTTAGTTGCTTGTACTAATTAAATAAATTACTCATTAAGATGAATGTAACATCCACCCAACAACATGGATAACATCCAACCAAGCAACCAACCACATGCCAACATCATACTTGCAGTCGGAGGTTAGCTAGTAAATACCATTGGTAGGTCCAACTTCCGTTTTGTCGTTCTTCCTTGGCGATTATCGATCATATCAACCTAGGGCATGTGTTATAGGACAGGAAGGCTTCCTTTATTTTTGTTCTCTGCATACCTTATATTACCTGATTTGCATACGATTGATCACATCTAGCATCGCATAAACATTAAACTAATTATTTGTGAACATCCATCTGGCGGATATGATGATGTCTGATTGTCATAATCGAATGTGTTTTGCACGTTTAATGTCATCTAGCACGAGACTTGATAGGGAGTCCTTGAAATGAGATGATACGATTTTAAACAGGTATGGATATCTCTAAGTTCGCCCGAACCTAACTATCTTCTTCTTCAAGTTTTTCCCGAGTAAAAAATACCCCATAGGATTTAAATTTAGTTATTTTACACACCATTCGAATTGATTGGTCAGATCGAATTCCCCATGGAAAATTTGTAATGTTCGGCTTAAAAATGTGCCGTCTAGAGCGACTAGAAAACAAGCAAAAATAAAGGTTTCGGTCTATTTCATCCCGCAAATATGATTTTAAACAGGTATGGATATCTTTAAGTTCGTCCGAACCTAACCTTTTTATACCATCCACAATGCGGGGTATCTTCCTTCAAAGGAAAAATTACAACGGCATTCGAAAGAGTGCATGTTTGGCTCTTGTATGAACTAGGATTATAACCATCGTTCAAAAATTAGCAAAATGGCGGACATATGGAATTTAATTTTTGAAAAATTACCTGTTTTCGATCACAAATAGAGTTAAAACCAGTAAGGAAAGTTCAAAAGTCGGACGGGCCGACTATATGATACCCTTCACCACTATGGGTACATGTAAGACATGTTTATATCTACAATATCCTGTAGATATAGAAATTTCGCATACATCAGTCGGGACCTAATTCAGTACTCTGTGCAAAATTTTGTCTCAATCGAATAAATATTGGCAGTATGGAGCTTCATTTACATAAATTGGGACGACACTATATATAGCAGCTATATCTAAATCTGAACCGATTCCAACAAAATTTCACATACATCAGTCGGGACCTAATTCAGTACTCTGTGCAAAATTTTGCATTAGTCGGACCACTATTGGGAGTTTGGTGCACTATTTACATTAAATCGGACGAAACTAAAAATCGGAGCTATATATAAATCTGAACCGATTTCAACAAAACTTGGCATATAACTATCTAGACCTAATTCAATACTCTGTGCAAAATTTTGTCTCAATCGGATCACTATTGGGAGTTTGGTACATCAATAAGTTAAAATCGGGCGAAAATATATGTGGGTGTTATATCTAAATCTGAACCGATTTTTCCAATTTGCCAAAATTCATCCAAATCGGATCATATATGGGACCTGTACTTTGTTTAAAAAATACATGGACGGACAGACGGACGGACATTCATAAATCGACTCAGAAAGTGATTCTATGCATATTCTCAAAAGGAACCATGGGTCTATTTCGATTTTTTCCTGTTACAAACATATGCACAAAGACACAATACCCTGTACCACAGTGTGGTGAAGGGTATAAAAAGGGGGTTATTTGTGGACTACCCCTAAAAGGGGGCGAATATTAACAATTTTTGGGAGGGAGGTTTGTTACCATATACGACTACAAAAAACCAAATTACAAAGAATTTGGTTGAAAAACGCGCTCAAGAACCCTAAAATACCGAAAATTGAGGGTAACCTTATATGAGGGTAACCTTATATATATTTATAATTTATAGTGGAGAGATTTGCTACCTAATAAGAACTCGGCGTACTAAAATACAGTCAATTCGGTCGAAAAATGCGATCAAAACCCCCAAAATACCGAAAATTGGGGGTACCCTTTTATGGGGACTATCCGAAAAAATTGACCTTTATTTATAATTTTTTGTGGGAAGATTTGCTACCCAATAAGAACTCATAGTACCAAATTTCAGCTAATTCACTTAAAAAACGCGCTAAATAACCTCAAAATACCGAAAATTGGGGGGTACCCTTATATGGGAGCTATGGCTTAACGTGGACCAATTTGTCCAATTTCAATAGGGTTCGTCCTTGGGCCAATTAAGTGACCTGAGCCAAATTTCATCCAAATCGGATCATAAATGCGACCTGTACTTTGTTAACAAAAATACATGGACAGACGGACATGCATAAATCGATTCAGAAAGTGATTCTATGCATATTCTCAAAAGTAACCATGGGTCTATCTCGATTATTTTTGCATGTTACAAACATATGCACAAAGACATAATACCCTGTACCACACTGTGGTGAAGGGTATAAATAGGAAAGATCTTGGTTGATTGCATTTTTACTAGCTCATACGATAGCTATATACGTACAGAATAACGTGTTAAAACTTGGAACGGATTGAATTATTAGTTTTTATGTTATCGTGCCTGCCATTTGTAAAAACACTGTTTTGAGGAAAACGCATTTAAAGTTTGAGATCCAATTCTGCCATCTCTTGATGCGGACACAATAGGTCGGCTATATCTGCAAAGGGGACATTCTTGAATTAGTGTAGGTTCGAATTAAATTGAAAACCAAAATTCAATTTCTTCAAAATACCGAAAAAATAATTAACAGGAAGTTCCAACAAATTATAATAAAGGGGCTAAAAATAGAAAACCGTGTATCGACATTTTCAAAGCATACGTTGGGAGGTAACCTTAATGGCGGGGCAATATTTCTCATTTTCGAGACATTTGCAAATATTCGGATTAGGACTTTTCGAAATTCTTGCATTTTAGTAACATGCAATATTAGCAATATTACTGATATAAATGTGAGAAATATTTCTAATACGTTAATCCTCATTCCACTCTGTGAATGGGTTTTTTTTTGTCAAATTTCCACAAATGATTGAAAACTCTTTTAAAACGGGGTTATAGCAGGCCAGATTATTCTAAAAAAATACACGCCATAAAGTTTTGCTATAAATACCATAATAGGTCAAAACATGAAAATCTGCCTAAACGTCAAAAAACTTAAAAATATAAAAACTCGTTTTAGGATTAAAATCGTAACTTGATAAAATTGAAATGTTGTCCCCAATCCCAATTTGTCATCACTACACTACTCCGGCAGCGGAATATGTCGGAAATATGTACGTAGGGTCCACGGCTTTATTCACCTTATGCCATATCTTACTTGACCCATCCGACCCAAACAAGTTAAATTTGCTTTCATCAACAAAAATTACAGATTTCCAATATGCAATTTTTTTTTTTTTTTTTTTTTTTTGAACTCCAATCAGTTTTCGGGGTTTTGGTGCAAATCTATTGAATATTTGTATACCCTTCACCACACTGTGGTACAGGGTGTTATGTCTTTTGTTTGTAACAGGCAAAAGGAAACGAGATAGACACATGGTTCCTTTTGAGAATATGCATAGAATCACTTTCTAAGTCGATTTATGCATGTCCGTCCGTCCGTCTGTCTGTCGGTCCATGTTAAATTGTAATCAAAGTACAGGTCGCATTTTTGATTCGAATTGGATGAAATTTGACACAGCTCATTTGATTGGCCCAAGGACGAACCCTACTGAAATTGGGAAAAATCTGTTCAGATTTTGATATAGCTCCTATATATTCGTCTGATTTTAGGTAAATAGTGCAATAAAGTCCCTAAAAATGCTTCGATTTGCACGAAATTTGGCATAGCGTACTGAGCTAATTCTAGAAATATGTGTGTTAAATTTCGTAAAAATCGTTTCAGATTTAGATATAGCTACCATATATATTTTCGTCCGATTTTAGGTAAATGGTGCACCAAAGCCCCTAAATATGCTTCGATTTGCACGAAATTTGGTATAGCGTAATAAATTATGTCTAGAAAGATGTAAAAATCGGTTCGGATTTAGATATAGCTCCCATATATATTTTCGTCCGTGCACCAAAGCCCCTAAAAATGCTTCAGTTTGCACGAAATTTGGCATACCGTACTGAATTAAGGCTAGAAAGATGTGTGTTAAATTTCGTGAAAATCGGTTCAGATTTAGATATAGCTCCAATATATATTATCGTCCGATTTTATGTAAATGGTGCACCAAAGTCCTTATATATCTTTCGATTTGCAAGAAATTTGGATTCATAAGTAAATGAAGAACTCAAAATGTAGCCGAATGCACAAAACATACTGAAATAAGTGTAACGTAACATGTGACAAGTTTCGATTAAATCGGTTTAGATTTCCATATATTGCTTCAAATTTATTTACATAATTTTGTCTCATTTTAAGAAGCAACTCTATATCTGACCAAAGATTACTATAGGTTGCAGAATGATATGTTAAATTTCATGTTAATGGTCGTTCAAAAATTCGACGTCTGTTAGGATTCCATCTGTTGAATATACCCAAAGTGGTGAAGGGTATCTTATAGTCGGACCCGTCCGACTTTACTACTTTCCTTATTGGTTTTTCTCGCTGATTTTCGGATTTTTACAAATCCGATTCTCTTTCAATATAATTTTATGGACAGTAGATCGGATATTTCCGTTGGACCAATCGTCTCGAAATTTTGTATGTAGGATGGGTTCTGGTCAAAGAAGACCCCTATTGTTTTTGGTAATGATCCGTTAATACTTAGGGGATGAAATAGACCAAAATCTTTATTTTTTTCTGCTTTTCTGGTCGCTTTAGATGCCATAATTATAACCGGAACAACATAAAAATTTCACATTTGACCAAAGCATAAGCATGATGTTTTAATGAAGATCGGTCAATATATATCCTTCAGGACACAAAAGCCATTTGACCCACTAAATACATTTAGTGGGTCAAATGGCTTTTGTGTCCTGAAGGACATATACCCAGAAGTTGATACTATATCCCAGAAGAGTGTTTGACCTTTAAATTGATACCAATTTTATTGGGTATGTACTCGGATGTGGGAGTTACACATACATATTTACAGGTGCTTACGTATTCAGCGCTTTGAAATTTTCCATGAGGATCCAGGTATGGTCAAGGACAACTCCGATAACTTTCGGTGATGATAACATAGTAATATTGGGATGATGTTGACCGAAAATTAATATTTTGTATTTTTTCGAGTCGATCTATAGGCCACAATTGAAAGACGAATAATACAACAGAGCCCACGGAGAAGGGAATCTGAACAAGTAATTAGAAGAGCTTTACTGAATATTAGTAGTATTTGATGACTGAATATTAGTAATATTTGTCGGTCAAGAGGGTGCAAATATCGCGAAATATTTCCCATGCTCAGAATGTGGTTCCACAGAATGTTAGATTTTCGTGGATGTTGTGTAGGGTATCATATGGTCGGTTCCGTCCGACTATACTGCTCCACACATTGGTTTGTATTTGTTTTCTGGTCGCTCTAGAGACCACAATTATGTCCCAAATATCATGACATTTTGCATGGAGAAGAGGATCAGGCCAAAGAATAAGATTGGTCAATATTTAGCGGGTCAAATTGAATCAAACTTTTGTGTGAAAATGACAAAACTCCTGAAGGACACTGTGCTACAAAACAAAAAAAAATTATTCAGGTGTTCTTATGTACCCATTCTGTTTAGTTGGAGTCCCTGGACCACGAAAATTCCTATGGTTTTTTCTGGGTCACTTCGAAAATTAGTAAATTTAGAGACAAATGTGGTCTCATAGATTTTCAATTTTAAACGCGAATAACATATTTGCTTTATAACGGAGGAGTGGTTACCCTTTAAATTGATGCCAGTAGTACGGCTGTATGTACTCGGATGCGGGAGATATACGTAAATATTTAAAGGTGTCTATTTGTTATGATATTGTTTATTATTACTACTAGCATATGCCCGCAACTTCGTTAGCGAATGTAGGAAATATTTAATAATGTATTAACATATTATTTTATTTTTAGATAAAACTGCATATGTCTAAAAAAAATAATCCACATATTAACGTCGACCATAAATTAAATTGGAGTACCATTTTGTACCAAATTTCATGATTCGAGCTCTAAAGGTTCACCCAAATCCAAATTTTAACAAATTTTCATTTAGTACACATTATTTCCATAAGTACCCTCCTCAACCAACGATTCCATATTCAAATTTCAGGATTCCAACTCTATTAATTCACCCACAATTGAAATTGTACCGGATTTAGTAGTAGAATTTCCAAAACTTCCTACTTAACCCAAACCAACACCCCGACAGTGGTTTTAAATCCATGTTTCAGGATTCCAACTCCATAGGCTCACCGACAATTCAAATTGCAACAAATTTAGTACACAGTAGTATGAATTTCCAAAAACCTCTTACTTACCCCAAACCCACACCACCACAGTGATACAAAATATAAGTTTCAGGATTCCAATTCTATCGGTCCACCCACAGTTCTAATTATACCAAATTTTGTACACAGCAGTGTCAAAGTTCACCCACCCACTATTGGTTCACCCATAATTCAAATTCTACCAAATTTAGTACATAGTTGTACCAATTTCCAAAACTTCCTACATACCCCAATCTTACACCCACAGTGATCCTAAATCGAAGTTTCAGGATTCCAACTTTATCGGTTGACCCACAATCCAAATTGTACCAAATTTAGTACACAGTAGTACGAATTTCCAAAATTACCTACTTAACACAAACCAACACCTCACAGTGATCCTAAATCTAAGTTTCGGGATTCAAACTCTACCGATTCACCCACAATTCAAATTGTACCAAATTTAGTACACAGCAGTATGAATTTCTAAAAAATGATTCTTACCACATACCTACACCCCCATAGTGATCCTAAATCCAAGTTTCAGGATTCCAACTATATCGCTCCACTCACAATTAAAATTGTACCAAATTTAGTACACAGTAGTACGAATTTCCAACACTTCCTACATACTCCAATTCTACACCTCCACAGTGATCTTAAATCAAAATTTGAGGATTCCAACTCTATCGGTTTCAGTTTCAGGATTCCAACTTTATCGGTTTACCCACAATTAATATTTGTACCGAATATAGTACAATATATCACTTTTCGTACACATGAGTACACGCTTTCCAAACTCTCCTCATATCGACCCTAATTCTCAACCTTAATTTGCATTCCAAATTTCAAGTTTTTAGCTCTATCCATTCTTGCTACGAAATTGTACCAAATTTAGTACATTTCAGTACTTTTCCGATAATTATAGTTCGAATTTCCTTTGCTACATCTATTTTACACTCCATCAGTGACCCTCAATCCAAATTTCATATTTCTAGCTCTACTGGTTCGTCAAATACAAATGATACCATATTTAGTACTATTTAGTACGGTTCTAGTACGAATTTCCAAAAACCCAGCCTTATCTGTCACCTTTGGACCAAGAGTGACACTCACCCAAAATTTCAAGATTCTAGCTTCAGCCGTTTCGTCTGGGCGTTGATGAATCGTTAAATCAGTCAGTCAGTCAATCACTTTACTCTTTTATTAGTATAGATTAAATTTGTACCAAATATAGTACCATATAGTACTTTTCATATACATGAGTAAGCGCATTCAAAACCATCTCCTTAAATGGACCCTACATGTCAACCTTAATTAACACTCCAAATTTCAAGTTGTTAACGCTACCGTTCACATGCTACGAAATTGTACCAAATTTAGTATATTTTCGTAATTTTCGGATAGTTATAGTTCGAATTTTCAAAACCCTGTAGTACATCTATCCTACACTCAATCAACGACCACCAACCCAAATTTCAGAGTTCTAGCTCCACCGGTTCGCTAAATACAAATGGTATAACATTTAGTACTTTTCGTACCGCTCTAGTACGAATTTCCAAAAACGCAGCCTTATCTGTCACATTTGGGCCAAGAGTGACCCTCACCCAAAATTTCAAGATTCTAGCTTCAGCCGTTTTGTCTGGGCGTTGGTAAATCATTAAATCATCAGTCAGTCAGTCAATCACTTTACTCTTTTATTAGTATAGATTACCCCACCTGAGGGCAGAAATGTCGCGCCGATCGTATTGAAATTTTACATGAAGTTCGGGACGACCCCTATATTTTTCGGTGATGTTAAAATGATATTTAAAGGACGCGATGAAAATATGCAAGGATTAGAAAGTGGAGCTGTTGACCTATAAGCGGCCAAGAGGGTGCAATTATCGCGAAATATTTTCCAGGCTCAGCAGATAGGTTTTTTTGATAGTTTTGTAGGGTATTATATGGTCGGCCCAATTGATTATACTGCTCCGCTCACTATTTTATTTCATGACAAACTCACTTCAGCTCGTCTAAGCTAAGAAAACCCCACTCAATTTAAAATCCGTCACTCTTTTCTACGCCCACCCTTTACATTTAATAACACATTAACCAAGTAATTTCGAATCTATCTTTCTCCATATCATAGAAAATAAGAAAATATGCAACAATTTAACACATTCTACAATTTACAACAAATATGAAGAAATGAAATTATCGTTCGTGTTTAATGATTATTTGACATTTAAGGCGATATCCTGTCACCAATAATTGTAGTGAAATGTTGAGACATGGTGCCATTATGAGATCGACCAATAACCGAACCGAATAGTTCACACATTGCCGTATGAAAATCTCCCTCATTTGTCGATTTGCAAACATTAATTGTTGTAGTTGTTATTGGTGTTGTTATTGTTGTTGGAATGTCAGTCGCATTCAATTAAATGCATTTCTTTCTATGATAATTGCATAAAAACATAATCATTTAAATGTTTTTAATTCGTAAATTTTATATAACGGGTGTTTTTATTAATTAAATAATTAGCGAGAAAATGTTGTTGATTGGTTAAAAGGTGCAGAGGCACACACAGATACGAATATTCGCGTTATCTGAGTAGCGGTGTCTGAGATACAGTTTAAAATACTGTTGCTTTTAATCGCAATCTATTGGTCATGAAGTGATAATTTTTAAGCAATTAATTTATGGGTACTTTTTTCATATCGTGGGATATTTAAAAAAAATATATTGTATTGAAGTTTAAATTTTGAGAAGATCTAAAACCGCCATAAGAGCTACATCGGCAAGAACTTTTGCTAAGAAAATTTCCAGAAAACTGAGAGCAAAACGACAAAAAAAATTGAAAAATTGGAATAAACCGTTTACTTCTTTAGAAACGGATTTCATTCAAAATTAATTAAAATCTGAATAGTTATTTAGAAAAACATACAAAGGAAAACCTTATATTATTACTTTAAAATCACTTTTATGCGCTGTAATTTATTCACGTTTTTTTACCCTTCGCCACACTGTGGTACAGGGTATTATGTCTTTGTGCATATGTTTGTAACAGGCAAAAGGAAACGAGATAGACACATGGTTCCTTTTTAGAATATGCATAGAATCACTTTTTAAGTCGATTTATGCATGTCCGTCCGTCCGTTTGTCTGTCCATGTATTTTTGTGAACAAAGTACAGGTCGCATTTATTATCCGATTTGGATGAAATTTGTCATAGGTCACATACTTGGCCCAAGGACAAACTCTACTGAAATTGGGAAAAATCGGTCCAGATTTATATATAGCTCCCATATATAGTTTCGTTCGATTTAATGTAAAAGATGTACCAATGTCCCTATATATAGTTCGATTTGCACGAAATTTGGCATAGAGTAATGAATTATGTATTGAATGATGTGTGTTAAGTTTCCTGGAAATCGGTCCAGATTTAGATATAGCTCCCATATATATTTTCGTCCGATTTAAGGTAAATGGTGTACCAATGTCACTACATATCTTTCGATTTGCCCGAAATTTGGCATAGCGTAATGAATTATGTCTAGAATGATGTGTGTTAAGTTAAGAAATCGGTCCAGATTTAGATATAGCTCCCATATATATTTTCGTCCGATTTAAGGTAAATGATGCCCCAAAGTCCCTAAATATCTTTCGATCTGCACGAAATTTGGCACAGTGTAATTAATTAGGTCTAGAATGATGATGTGTGTTAAGTTTCCTGAAAATCGGTTCAGATTTAGATATAGCTCCCATATATATTTTCGTCCGATTTAAGGTTAATGGTGCACCAAAGTACCTATATATGTTTCGATTTGCACAAAATTTGGCACAGCGTAATAAATTAAGTCTAGAACAATGTGTGTTAAATTTCGTGAAAATCGGTTCAGATTTTCATATAGCTCTCATATATATTTTCGTCCGATTTTAGGTAAATAGTCCACCAAAGTCCCTATATATCCTTCGATTTGCATGAAATTTGGCACAGCGTACTGAATTAAGTTTAGAAAGATGTGTGTTAAATTTCGTGAAAATCGGTTCAGATTCTGATATAGATGCCATATATATTTTCGTCCGATTTTATGTACATGGTGCACCAAAGTCCCGATATATCCTTCGATTTGCACGAAATTTGGCATTGTGTTCTGAATCAAGTCTAGAACGATGTGTTTTAAATTTCGTGAAATTCGGTTCAGATTTAGATATAGCTCCCATATATATTTTCGTCAGCTTTTGTGTAAATGGTGCACCAAACTCCCTATATATCCTTCCATTTGCACGAAATTGGGATTTATAAGTAAATGAAGAACTCAAAATGTGGCCGAACATGTGACAAGTTTCGATGAAATCGGTTTAGATTTCGATATCTTGCTTTAAATGTATTTACATAATTTGGTCTCATAGTATAGGTTGCAGAATGACATGTTAAATTTCATATTAATGTTCTTTCAAAAATGCGACGTCTGTTAGGATCCCATCTGTTGAATATACCCAAAGTGGTGAAGGGTATCATATAGTCGGCCCAGTCCGACTTTACTATTTTCCTTACTGGTTAAATACCACATTTGACCAAGTTATATTGAAATCGAGGAATTTGTCTCGCCCTACAACTAATTAATCCCAAAAAAAAATTACAATTCATTTTCATCCTCACTCTCCTACTCTATTCAAATTCCACACAAAAAAGTCAAATAATTGTTTACAATTATTTATTATCGAATAATTAATATTTTTTCACTTTTATTAATTGACGACCACCAAAATACCAATTTGAAATGTGAAATAATGATCGGCATGAAACAGTTATTAGGGACTGATTATCGAATAATTCATAACAAATTATTAACCCTTATTAACCAGAAATAATAACAAAAGATTTAACGTCATACAAAAAGAAAAAAATAATTCCCCTAACCACAAATTCTCAAAAAAAAAAAAAAATTAATGGACAATAATAAAAAAAACAAACAACGACGATGTCTTGCTACTGTCAATATTAAAATGACGTAGAATTGGATTTCAAAACCAAAAAAAAAATATACGTCTTTATTGTTAGGAAAGTTTTGTTTTTGTTGTCTTCACTTGCATAAAATGAATGGAAGACCTTATTTGGTCGGCATGTTTTATTTTTCTTTGAGAGCGAATTATTTTGATGGGCCATATCTTGAAAATTTGTGTGTAAATTGCTGAACCAATTAAATTGCTACGATTGTTCGTGAGACACTCGAGCTCTTGAAATATTTATTACCTCGATTACATTATTATTAACAAAACAATTTTATATTGGGGTTTTTTCCTTTGAGTATTTGTTTTTATCCAATATTGTTTGTTCATATGGAAATTACAATATATATATATATGTATGTGTGTAATTGTATACCCTACACCACAATGAATAGATTTGGTTTGTCGTCGAAGGACTTAAAGATCTGCAGTAATTAAAATCCTATGTATGTATTCTACAGATAGAAGATCTTCGATGCTTTATCAACATTATATTAACCAGAAGAAATCTCCATCATCTCTACCCTTAGTGGACCTAAAGGAAGACCATTGAGAACTTTCATAGATATAATACCTATAAAATCTGAGGAAATCTCATGGATCTTGTAGAATACCTTATCCTACACATAGAAGAACTCATTGGCCTTCTAGGTATAAAGCAACCCTTGGGGTCGTTTTAAAAAAAGGCAAGATCTTTTTTCCATAAAGGAGATTATTTTATATTACATTTACCCATAAAAGACATCAAAGGTCAAATAGATGCTATGCATGTACCTCAAGATTCATTTATATATAGAAGACCTCAAGTGGCTTCTATACAGGGAAGAATTCAAGGCTATAATAACCATAGAAGACGCGAAAGGTCTTCATTCTACTCATAGAATAGCTCCAGAATCTTCTTCTTCCAGATAGCACCAGAATCTACTTCTTCAAATTCATGAATTCTGTTAAATCTTCCATGGCCTTAAAAATAATCTTCAAAAAATCCACGCCTATTGTAGTCCCTGAAAAAATATTCTTTAAAAAATTCACGTCTATGATAGTCCTTGAAAAATATTCTTTAAAAAATCTAGGCCTATCGTAGTCCCTGAAATAAAATGTCTTAAAAAATCCACGTCTATGATATTCCTTGAAAAAATATTGTTTAAAAAATCCATGCCTATCGTAGTCCCTGATAAAATATATCTTAAAAATCCATGCGTATCGTAGTCCCTAATAAAATATATCTTAAAAAATCCATGACTATCGTTGTCCCTGATAAAATATATCTTAAAAAATCCATGGCTATCGTAGTCCCTGATAAAATATATCTTAAAAAATCCATGCCTATGGTAGTCCTTGAAAAAATATTCTTTAAAAAATCCACGCCTATGGTAGTCCTTGAAAAAATATTCTTTAAAAAATCCACGCCTATGGTAGTCCTTGAAAAAATATTCTTTAAAAAATCCACGCCTATGGTAGTCCTTGAAATAATATTCTTTAAAAAATCCACGCCTATGGTAGTCCTTGAAAAAATATTCTTTAAAAAATCCACGCCTATGGTAGTCCTTGAAACAGTATTCTTTAAAAAATCCACGCCTATGATAGTCCCTGCAAAAATATTCTATAAGAAATCCTCGCCTATGATAGTCCTTGAAAAAATATTCTATAAGAAATCCACGCCTATGGTAGTCCTTGAAAAAATATTCTTTACAAAATCCACGCCTATGGTAGTCCTTGAAAAAATATTCTTTACAAAATCCACGCCTATGGTAGTCCTTGAAAAAATATTCTTTACAAAATCCACGCATATGGTAGTCCTTGAAAAAATATTCTTTAAAAAATTCACGCCTATGGTAGTCCTTGAAAAAATATTCTTTAAGAAATCCACGCCTATGGTAGTCCTTGAAAAAATATTCTTTAAAAAATTCACGCCTATGGTAGTCCTTGAAAAAATATTCTTTAAGAAATCCACGCTTATGGTAGTCCTTGAAAAAATATTCTTTAAGAAATCCACGCCTATGGTAGTCTTTAATTCTTTAAAAAATCCACGCCTATGGTAGTCCTTGAAAAAATATTCTTTAAGAAATCCACGCCTATGGTAGTCCTTGAAAAAATATTCTTTAAGAAATCCACGCCTATGGTAGTCCTTGAAAAATAATTCTTTAAAAAATCCACGCTTATGGTAGTCCTTGAAAAAATATTCTTTAAAAAATCCACGCCTATGGTAGTCCTTGAAAAAATATTCTTTAAAAAATCCACGCCTATGGTAGTCCTTGAATAAATATTCTTTAAAAAATCCACGCATATGGTAGTCCTTGAAAAAATATTCCTTAACAAATCCATGTATGCCTGTAGCAGTCCTTGAAAAATATTCTTTACAAAATCTACGCCTGTAGTAGTATATAGCTGAAACATGCCTTTATATCGCAAACCACAAATGTAGGGTTTCAAATGTTCAACCTGGCCAATTTTAGGCCTTTGTTCTTCCAATTATTTTTTGTTTAAAGAAAATCTTAAGGACACCGGAAAGTTATGGTAATTGCTGACACAAAATAATTGTCCCGATAGTCACTCATAGAATAGAAGCTATAACTTATTTGTCGATTGAATTCATTCCATTAATAATAGTGAGAAGAGGGATAGATGGGGGAGCTGTTTTTGTAGATTGTATAAGAAACCAACCATTCATGTGACCCCCATTGTGGCTGTGACCCAACAAATGCCTTAAAACTTCAAAAGAGATACCGCCACAGTTGTCGGACAATGGGCGTTGGTGGGAGGTTGACAAAGAAATAGGTGGAGGAAGGAATGCCATTTGCATTTGTCCACCATACAAAGACATTTCTATCGAACCAAAAAACAGGTTGCTCATACATTATGTATTAGCCAGCCATCAAGTAAAGTAAGAACACAAAAAGGATCCAACCTGACTATAAAGGCTAGCACCACAATAACTACTTGATGTGCCTTGGAAAAATAGGCTGTTTGTATTTTTATGAACGAAAAGTGGTAGTTGTTGTTCTTTTTTCGTTTTTTTTTTACAGAAAAAATAGGCAGTTGAATGTTTTCAATGGAATGTCTACATGCATGGCTTTGTTCAGTTACGCCCCATTTTCTTTTGTTGTTGTCGGTTTTTTTTTTTTGGTAAGGAAATGTTTTGCGTGTTTACATTGTCCAGTCCAGTTCGGCACCAATAACAAGAACAACAAGAAAACACATTAACGAAATGTCCTTTGACATTATTTAATATTCAGAGTGCATGTAGTGTAGTGTGTAAGCTTACATGTGTTACTGTGTGTGTGTTTAGGTACATAGCATACAAAGCCCAATAGCATATGTAAGTATTGACCAATTGCCCAAGGGATATATGGAAGGGGACATATTTCGTAATGTCTCTTGTATAAAAATATGGCTGCAAATGAGGAGTCCTTTAAGGGTTGCAATTGAATTTGGCTAAAAACGCACAAATCCACGCCTGGATATCAATACGTAATCACTTTTAAAATATTAAAAATATGGTTGCTGGATATGGCTTGAATAAAATATTCTTTAAAAAATCCACGGCTGGATACGGTTTAAAAAGATTTTCTTTAAAAAATCCGCGGCTGGATACGGTTTAAAAAAATTTTCTTTAAAAAATCCGCGGCTGGATACGGTTTAAAAAATTTTTCTTTAAAAAATCCGCGGCTGGATATGGCTTGAAAAAAAATATTCTTTAAAAAAATCCACGCCTTGATAGGCCTCGAAAAAATATTCTTTAAAAAATCCACGCCTGGACATAGTTGAAAAAAAAAATTCTCTAAATAATCCACGTCTGGATATGGCTTGAAAAAAATATTCTTTAAAAAATCCACGTCTGGATAGGCCTTGGAAAAATATTTTTTTAATTCACGCCTTGAGAGACCTTGAAAAAATTATTCTTTAAAAAATCCACGTCTGGATAGGCCTTGGAAAAATATTTTTTTAATTCACGCCTTGAGAGACCTTGAAAAAATATTCTTTAAAAAATCCACGCCTTGAGAGACCTTGAAAAAATATTCTTTAAAAAATCCACGCCTTGAGAGACCTTGAAAAAATATTCTTTAAAAAATCCACGCCTTGGTAGGCCTTGAAAAAATATTCTTTAAAAAATCCACGCCTTGGTAGGCCTTGAAAAAATATTCTTTAAAAAATCCACGCCTTGATAGGCCTTGGAAGAATACTCTTTAAAAAATCCACGCCTTGATAGGCCTTGAAAAAATATGATTTAAAAAATCCACGCCTTGATAGGCCTTGAAAAAATATGATTTAAAAAATCCACGCCTTGATAGGCCTTGAAAAAATATGATTTAAAAAATCCACGCCTTGATAGGCCTTGAAAAAATATTGTTTAAAAAATCCACGCCTTGATAGGCCTTGAAAAAATATTGTTTAAAAAATCCACGCCTTGATAGGCCTTGAAAAAATATTGTTTAAAAAATCCACGCCTTGATAGGCCTTGAAAAAATATTGTTTAAAAAATCCACGCCTTGATAGGCCTTGAAAAAATATTGTTTAAAAAATCCACGCCTTGATAGGCCTTGAAAAAATATTGTTTAAAAAATCCACGCCTTAATAGGCCTTGAAAAAATATTGTTTAAAAAATCCACGCCTTATATAGGCCTTGAAAAAATATTGTTTAAAAAATCCACGCCTTATATAGGCCTTGAAAAAATATTGTTTAAAAAATCCACGCCTTGATAGGCCTTGAAAAAATATTGTTAAAAAAATCCACGCCTTGATAGGCCTTGAAAAAATATTGTTTAAAAAATCCACGCCTTGATAGGCCTTGAAAAAATATTGTTTAAAAAATCCACGCCTTTATAGGCCTTGAAAAAATATTGTTTAAAAAATCCACGCCTTGATAGGCCTTGGAAAAATATTTTTTTTTAATTCACGCACTTGATAGGCCTTGGAAAAATATTTTTTTTTAATTCACGCCTTGAGAGACCTTGAAAAAATATTCTTTAAAAAATCCACGCCTTGGTAGGCCTTGAAAAAATATTCTTTAAAAAATCCACGCCTTGATAGGCCTTGGAAAAATATTTTTTTTTAATTCACGCCTTGATAGGCCTTGGAAAAATATTTTTTTTTAATTCACGCCTTGAGAGACCTTGAAAAAATATTCTTTAAAAAATCCACGCCTTGGTAGGCCTTGAAAAAATATTCTTTAAAAAATCCACGCCTTGGTAGGCCTTAAAAAATATTCTTTAAAAAATCCACGCCTTGATAGGCCTTGAAAAAATATTGTTTAAAAAATCCACGCCTTGGATAGGCCTTGAAAAAATATTGTTTAATAAATCCACGCCTTGGATAGGCCTTGAAAAAATATTGTTTAATAAATCCACGCCTTGGATAGGCCTTGAAAAAATATTGTTTAAAAAATCCACGCCTTGATAGGCCTTAAAAAAATATTGTTTAAAAAATCCACGCCTTTGATAGGCCTTGAAAAAATATTCTTTAAAAAATCCACGCCTTTGATAGGCCTTGAAAAAATATTCTTTAAAAAATCCACGCCTTTGATAGGCCTTGAAAAAATATTCTTTAAAAAATCCACGCCTTTGATAGGCCTTGAAAAAATATTCTTTAAAAAATCCACGCCTAGTATAGGCCTTGAAAAAATATTATTTAAAAAAATCCACGCCTTTGATAGGCCTTGAAAAAATATTCTTTAAAAAATCCACGCCTTTGATAGGCCTTGAAAAAATATTCTTTAAAAAATCCACGCCTTTGATAGGCCTTGAAAAAATATTGTTTAAAAAATCCACTCCTTGGATAGGCCTTGAAAAATATTGTTTAAAAAATCCACGCCTCTAGCGGTGATAAATGTTGAAAAAATATTGTTTTAAAAATCCACGCCTTTGATAGGCCTTGAAAAAATATTCTTTAAAAAATCCACGCCTTTGATAGGCCTTGAAAAAATATTCTTTAAAAAATCCACGCCTTTGATAGGCCTTGAAAAAATATTCTTTAAAAAATCCACGCCTTTGATAGGCCTTGAAAAAATATTCTTTAAAAAATCCACGCCTTTGATAGGCCTTGAAAAAATATTCTTTAAAAAATCCACGCCTTTGATAGGCCTTGAAAAAATATTCTTTAAAAAATCCACGCCTTTGATAGGCCTTGAAAAAATATTCTTTAAAAAATCCACGCCTTTGATAGGCCTTGAAAAAATATTCTTTAAAAAATCCACGCCTTTGATAGGCCTTAAAAAATATTGTTTAAAAAATCCACGCCTTAAGAGGCCTTGTCACGCCTTGATAGGCCTTGAATAAATATTCTTTAAAAAATCCACACCTTTTTGGTTGTTGGAATAAATATTCTTTAAAAAATCGACGCCTGGATATGGCTTGAAAAAATATCTTTAAAATTCTGGACTTTGATAGGCCTTGAAAAAATATTCTTTAAAAAATCCATGCCTGGATGTACCTTGAAAAAAATATTCTTTTAAAAATCCATGGCTGGATATACCTTGAAAATTATTGTCTTTAAAAAATCCACGTCTTGTTAGGCCTTGGAAAACTATTCATTGAAAAATTCACGCCTTTGATAGGCCTTGAAAAAATAATTTAAAAAATCCATGCCTTGATAGGCCTTAAAAATATTCTTTAAAAATCGACGCCTTGATAGGTCTCGAAAAAATATTCTTTGGAAAATCCACGCGTTGATAGGCCTTGAAAAAATAACTTTTTTAAAAAAATCACGCCTTGATAGGCCTTGAATAAATATTCTTTTAAAAATCCACACCTTGTTTGGTCTTGGAATAAATATTCTTTAAATGATGCTAGATGGCTTGAAAAAAATCTT
>NW_026876512.1:0-197517 GCF_032173495.1 Musca vetustissima | reverse complement strand
ACGAAGAAAATTCTGAGCAAACTTTAGGCATTTTCCACGAATGAAAATTGTGAAGCGTCTATCCGGATAATTAAACTTCCTCCTTTAATGTCTGATTCCGATCTATTGAATATGGTTCGAACCTTGAATACAAGGCAAAAATTGTACTTAACACATCTTTCCCATAATATAAAATGTGGATCAACATTTTATGAATTTGTAGGTGGTGGTGCAGGTGTTGGGAAAAGTAGATTAATATCGGCTATCTATCAAACCATTAACAGAAGGCTCAATACTATCCCAGGGTCCGACCCAACTTCAATAAAAGTGCTATTGACAGCTCCTACAGGTAAAGCTGCATTTGGCATTGGTGGTGCAACATTGCATTCAATGTTTTCCCTTCCCGTTAATCAGTCAAATTCAGAACTGAGGCCGTTAGGTCCTGATGCTTTAAATTCAATTTACACCAAACTTATGAATTTGAGGTTACTGATTATTGACGAAGTGTCAATGGTAGGGGCAAAAATGTTTTCCTATTTAGATGCAAGACTAAAGCAAATATTCAAAAGTTCTGAATATTTTGGCGGTATATCGGTACTAGTATTTGGAGACTTAATGCAACTTTCACCTGTTGGTGATCGGTGGATATTTGCAGCACCAACGACTGATCCATACGCTACAATATATGGAACCACCACGTGGGACAAATTCAAGTATTTCGAACTTACAGAAATAATGCGCCAAAGAGAAGATCGATCGTTTGCTATTGCTCTAAATAATATGGCTTCTGGACAAATGACCAATGATGACGTTTCCCTTTTGCGACAGCGCATTGTATCACCGACTGCTGTTCCTGATGAAGCCATTCATCTGTTTTGCTCCAATGATGAAGTCAACATATTCAATACTTTGAAGTTGAGCTCTATTCCTACAGAAGAGGTTCTATCTACTGCATGTGATTTTGTGAAATCCACGGGTTTAACAGATGAAAATAGGAACAGAATCTTGGAATCTGTGAAAACATTTAAGGTATCGGAAACGCAGGGATTACCATATCAGTTGATATTAAAAACTACAGCTAAATATATGGTAACTGTTAATATTGACACCAGTGATGGTTTGGTGAATGGAGCTACTGGTCAACTAATGGAAATAGATTTCATCGGCACAACGAGAAAACCTTCTACTCTTTGGATGAAATTTCCTCAGGAAAATACAGGAATTTTAGCCCGTTCCAAAAAAAGACATCCGTGTGAATCATTATGGACACAAATTGATGTTTGCGTAAAAAGCTTTCAATATAAACGTAATGAACAGGTTAATATAGATCGGAAGCAGTTTCCAATTGTACCAGCAGAGGGCATAACTATTCATAAGAGCCAAGGAGCTACGTATGAAAAAGTTGCCGTGCACTTGAAGTCTCGCATGAGTAGATCAGCACTATATGTAGCTTGTAGTAGAGCGACTACTGCTGCTGGACTTTTTCTGCTGGGTTCATTTATACCACCAAAGCCATTTAAAGAAAATGATAATGTACAATTGGAAATGACAAACTTACGAACGAACAAGTGTCTTAAAACCCATTACGAGTTTATGCATGAGATTACTGCTTTGAAAATTGTATACCATAATGTTCAAAGCCTTCATGCTCATATTGAAGACATTCGGAATGATTCGGTAATGTTAAAGGCTGACGTACTATGTTTTGTTGAAACTTGGACGCTGCATAATGAAAACTATGAAATTCCAGGGTTCACAGTATTGCCAAGAATGAGACTGGATTCAACGGACCAAAGCAGTCGAAGATGTAAACGGGGCTTAATTGTTTTTGTGAAAAATGAAATCTCAGAATTTACTCAGTATAAATACCAAAAAAAGGTCCATGTACATAATAAAACATTTGAATTCCTGGTGTTTCAAATTAGAGATATTCACATAATGGTCTTATATCGAAACAGTAATTATGGGGTGCATTCTCTTCATCATGAACTACACTATGTTTTGGAGAACTGCATAAATACAAACTCTCAAAAGGTTGTTATATTAGGAGATTTCAATATATGCCGACAACGAACAAAATCGGAAACTGAAATACTCCTAAACAATAACAACCTTCTTTCTATTCTGAATACACCAACAACGAAAGGTTTAACACAAATTGATTGGTGTTTCAGTAATATTGACGATAGCATAATAAATGCTATAACATACGAAACTGTACATAGTTACCATGACACGATATGTGTTAACATATCCAATTGAATTGTAATATTTTCTCTTATTGTATTAATTTTTAGTTAAGTAAATGCCATGACGTGATATGTATTCACATATTAAATAAACCTGTAACAAATTCTTAGTTTATAATACATGATTTTAGCAAGAAATAAAATGCAATTGTACATTTGATATATTATTTGTATATCAAAATGAATACATATCAAAAGTGTTTTAAATTGCTAACTTATGTTAACAGTTTTAAGACAATCCTATTTGGTTGAATTGATTGTTTTTCTTGCAATTATATTACAAGTAAAAATAAAACCAAAACATGTCGAAGGATAAGCTATTCTGCGTAGTAGCTTTATATCATTCGACTGTTTACTCCTCCTTGGAATAAGCCTTGACGTGGCGGTGGAGCTAAGTACTTTCAAACTAGAAGGGAAACTAATTATTCCATTTTTTTGTCTCCAATTCTTAACACCTGTTAAAAATTTAGTCAGACAATGAAGATATATTAAATATGTTATTTCCACCATCATTACATGATGGCTATATTAACAACTGAAACATGTTGAATGGCCGCTACTTTAGTAGTGTTTTATTATTCGACTGTTTTACTCCTCCAAGGAATAAGCCTTGACGTGGCGGTGGAGCTAAGTACTTTCATAAAAGAAAGGAAACCAATTATTCCGTGTTTAATGTTGTAGTTTATAATATAGTCGGCAAAGCCAGATATTCAAGTCATCCTTTTTTTAAAGCGAGATTTACATATAGCTTTTATACATAATTTTGTTTTGAGTTTATACAAATGTCCGATTTCATGTACCCCAAAGATGATACATTTATTCTATCTTCTGGAGGAGCTTTTGTGTATATCCAAAGTGGTGAGTAATTCAAATGAAGAGCAAGGTGACCGTTTTCCAGCCATCGAGAACCATCATAAAACTGTTCTAATGGACAAAGTTCGAAAACTGAAAAAATAAACAATCTCTAATTACAATAATTTTTATTTTTCCACTTTACGGAGTTGTTGCTTTTTTCGCTTAGTCTTTCCAGCTGCCATTGAATGGCAATGATGTTGATGACAACATCATCATCATCGAAGCTCATCCGTTTTTTTTATTTCTTTGACTAATTATTAGAAGCCACACACACCGTCAAACTGCAACAACTCCACATCTGATAGATCAAACCAATCACGTTCTAGAAATCTAGATTTTTATTCGTTGAGAACAAATAGCAGAAACAGTAAAAAATTGTCATAAATTCTACAAAATGTTCATGGTTAGATATATTAGAGGGGGTAGAAGAAAATTTACAGTTGAAGATGGTGTATGAAAAAATATGTTTAAAAAATCCACGCCTAAGGATAGTCTAACAAAAACCACCACCAAGAAACCCATGGTACGATCAGGAGTGTCGTAATGCTACTGATCTGAAAAACGCAGCGTATAGGGCAACCCTGCAGACAGTAGCAACACGTAATCTGATGGATAATTATCGGGAGAAAAGGAGAGAGGAGAAACGTATTTTCAGAAAAAAGAATAAATAACAAGAAAAACGTGAGGATGAGCAAATCGAGATGTACAGGAGTCAGAATGGAGTCCGGAAATTTTACCAACAAGTAAAACACCAAACCGAAGGCTTTGGTGCAGGCACATCCTCCTGTAGAGATGAAGAAGTAAACCTGGTGCTGAGGATCTGGAAGGAGCATTTTGAAAAGCTTCTAGTATCAAATAGTGGCGTTGAAGAAGGTACCCCAGAACCAATAAGAGATGATGGTATAGAGTGTATACCACCTAGCCAAGATGAGGTCATAAAAGCAATTAATCAGCTCAAGAATAATAAAGCAGCAGGTGCCGATGGGTTACAAGCCGAACTATTCAAGACTGGTGTTCAGATGCTGGTCAGGAGCATGCACCCGCTGATTAGTACAATTTGACTAGATGAATGCATGCCCAATGATTGGAACCTCAGCATCCTGTGTCCCGTGCACAAAAAGGAGACAAGACGATATGTGCCAACTATAGAGGAATTAGCTTTCTTCCCATCGCATATAAAGTTCTATGCCGTGTGCTGTGTGAACGATTGAAGCCAATGGTCAATGACATTATTGGACCATACGAATGCGACTTCAGACCTGGCAAATCCACCATTGACCAGATTTTCACTCAGCGCCAAATCCTGAAAAAAGACCACGAAAAACACATCGACACATACCAACTATTCGTCGACAGCCCAATCCGTTCAGAGGTGTTTAAAGCCATGTCTACGTTCGGCATTCCTGCAAAATTAATTCGGCTATGCAGGATAACTTTAAGTGGCACAAGGTCATCAGTTAAAGTCGGAAATGACCTCTCGGAGCCCTTTAATACCGAATGAGGATTCAGACAAGGTGACAGTTTGTCGTGTGACCTTTTTAAAATCCTTTTTAAAATCCGAGATGCAAAAGTGAGCAGAAATGGCACTCTGTACACCAAACAACACATGTTACTCGCCTATGCCGATGACATCGATATAATGGGTCGAACACTGAGAGCGGTAACAGCCACCTTTGAACAAATTGAGAAGAAATCTGCCAAAGTGGGTCTGGCAGTAAACGACGAGAAGACTAAGCTGATGGTATCAACACGCAAGACATCCAGTAGACTCGGACCAACTGTAGAACTTGAGAACTACAGCTTCGAGGTAGTTAAATATTTTATATACCTTGGTACCGCCATAAACAAAACTTTGGCCAACAGATCCTACTATGGTCTAAATTTAGAAAGAAGGCCACCTCCCGCCAGACCAAACTCTTACTTTACAAGACGCAGATACTACCCGTGCTATTATATGGATCAGAAGAGCTGCCTCATCTGCGAATGCACCAGCTCAAAAGGCATATAAAAACGAGCCTACTGATGGTTCCCGTAGTAGGGGAAGGCCACGAATTAGATGGAAAGAACAAGTAGAAAACAACATGTTGAAACGTGGTCTTCCAAATTGGTGGATTTGCGCACAAGACCGACCCGCTATATATATATATATATATAGGACCTTTGGTGAACCATTTACCTTAAATCGGACGAAACTATATATGGGAGATATATCTAAATCTTAACCGATTTTCACGAAACTTAGCACACATCATTCTAGGCTTGATTCAGTACTCTATGCTAAATTTCGTGCAAATCGAAGAATATATAGGGACTTTGGTGCACCATTTACCTCAAATCGGACGAAAATATATATGGGAGCTATATTTAAATCTGAACCGATTTTCACGAAACTTAACACACATCACTATAGACTTAATTCAGTACGCTATGACAAATTTCGTGCAAATCGAATGACTTTCAGAGACTTTGGTACACCATTTACCTTAAATCGGACGGAAATATATATGGGAGCTATATCTAAATTTAAACCGATTTTCACGAAATTTAAAACACATCGTTCAAGACTTAATTCAGTACGTTATGCCAAATTTCGTGCAAATCGAAAGATATATATGTACTTTTGTTCATCATTTACCTTAAATCGGACGAAAATATATATGTGAGCTATATCTAAATCTGAACCGATTTTCACGAAACTTAACACACATCTTTCTAGACTAATTTCAGTACTCTATGCCGAATTTCGTGCAAATCCAAAGATATATAGGCACTTTTGTGCACCACTTACCTTTAATCGGACGAAAATATATATAAATGGGAGCTATATCTAAACCTGAACCGATTTTCACGAAACTTAACACACATCATTCTAGACTCAATTCAGTACGCTGTGCCAAATTTCGTGTAATTCGAAATATATATAAGGTCTTTGGTGCACCATTTACCTTAAATCGGAGGAAAATATATATGGGAGCTATATCTAAATCTGACCTTCTGCAAACTTTTATAAAAAATAATTTATTTTTTACATCTCTTAGTAAACGTTTTAATGGTATTTTAATTTTGACATTATTGATTAAAAATTAAATATTGATATGTTTTTTTTTATTTTTTTTTTTTTTGCAAAATTTTGCCACACTCTGTGCATGATTGGACATTAAAATTCCATTAATATCAAATTATATTAATGACAATCGATTATGGATTTGAAAAAAAAAATAAAATAAAATAAAAATATTAAAAAGCAACAGGTTCATAAGAAGTACAAGGTAATCATATCATCATATCATATTTTTGGTTAGTAAATACTTCCGAAAGTTTTAAGCAATTAGTAAGAAATTATTCCGCTGAGAGTCTTTCAAATATTTTTTCTAATTTTAATTGTATGTCCATCTCCCCTGGAAGTCTCGTCTTTTCGATTCAAGGGGAGTTGAAAATCGATTTTCATTTACAAGTTGAAAAACAAAAAACAGTTTCATAATCGCTCTTCAAAATTTACACCTTGTATAAGTTCAATCATTAAAGTACCCCATGACAACAACAAAAATAACAACAACACCTCACTTCACACCACATAAAAAAAAAAGAAACCAAAACAAAAAAAAAAATAATTTGAAATAAATTTTTATGTAATCACCCATCAGTAAATGACAAAACCATTAAAGATCAACCTGAACCATACCTCGATTTAACCATCCAGCAGCTAAACATCAATCCATCCATCTATCCATCTGCCTTAACCATTCATTCATTCACCAATCTAGAAAACTATATGAAAACATCGACAACAACAACAACAAAAATAATAATGATTGCATTCCAAGCCCAGATGCGTTAAATGTCTTTGCAACAACAACAACAACAAAAACTACTTCAACACCACTTTGAAGGTTAGGAAAAAAAATTATAAAACAAGACCAGGGCATTTTGTGACCATCATCTTGAACAGATTTAAGTATTGGGAAAATCGAAAACCGCACTTCATTAAAATTTTTTTTTTTAGAAACCCATAGTTTTGTGAAAATAACCGTCAAAAAATCCATTACCCTGTTAACCTCCTCTTTATGGTTGGTAGCATTAAAAAATTAGATAAGAGAGTGATTGGAGATAAAAAAACAAAGCATCGAAACTTAGATGCCACAAATGCGCAATAAAAAAACTGAATCGATAATTTGTTTCTTCGTCGAACTAAATATGCATTGGCAATTTGTTGTAAGTGGTGCTGGAAGGTTGTAACATAGATTGGGTCATTACATATTGGCATTAAGAATATCATTTCATGGCCAAGGCAGATGCGTAGATAATCTATCCATAGGTGCGGATTTAAAAAAAAATAATGGTCTATACATAAGCGTGGATTTTTTAAAAATATTTATTAAGAGACTATCCAAAGGCGTGGATTTTTATACCCTACACAACTATGTTGTCAGGGTATTATAGCTTTGTATAGACCCAAGAGTTAGTAACGCCGCGACATTTGGTCCTAGACCCACCTTCATGTATACCGATCGTCTTGTCTCGACTAGCTGAGTCAATCTAGACATGTGTGTCCGTTCGTCCGTCCGTCTGTCCATTATAATTTGTAAACACGATACAGGCCACAGTTATGGACAAATCTTCACGAAATTTTGCATGTAGGACCAGTTCTGGCCAATGAAGACCCCTATTGATTTCGATAAAGATTGGTTAATATTTAGGGGGTGAAATGGAAGAAATACGTATTTTCGGATTTTCTGATCGCTCTAGAGGCCGCAATTATGGCCCAAACATCTCGAATTTTTACATGGAAAAGGGGATTGGACCAAAGAATAAACATCCCTGTTTTGATAAAGATTGGTCAATATTTAGCGCGTCACATGGACCCTGACTTTTGTGTGAAAAATGACAAAATTTGTATTCTATGGCGTATATATTTACCCGTGGAGGACATAGAACTGAGAAGTTGATAATATATCCAAGAGGAGTGGTTGATCTTTACATTGATACCAATTATATTGTCGTATGTACTCGGATGTGGGAGATACACTTAATATTTGCAGGTGCTTAGGTACTGAGATATTATTAAGTAACCCATTACCACACTAGAGAGCGGAAATATAGCGCAGATCACTTTGTAATTTTCCATGACGAACCAGGTATGGTCAAGGACAACGCCTGTAATTTTCGGTGATGATCAGATCATTTTTTTGAATGAAGTGGATCGAAAACTTATTTCTTTTTTTTGTGTTTTCTCGAGTCGATCTATACTGTACTGAATATTATTAATATTCGGAAAATATGTCAGTGTAAGGAAGAGGTGCTGTTGACCACTAATCGGGTAACAGAGTGCAAATATCACGAAATATTGCCCAGGCTCAGAAAACACATCCGCAGAAAGTTAAAGTTACGTGGTAGTTGTGTAGAGTATCGAATGGTCGGCCCAGTCCGACTATACTGCTCCGATCACTGATTAAATTTATTTTTGATGAAAAAAGTGCATATTTTATTGTCAATTGTTATACCCTTCAAAAATAATCGAGATAGACTCATGGCTCCTTTTGAGAATATGCATAGAATCACTTTCTAAGTCGATTTATGCATGTCCGTCCGTCTGTCTGTCCATGTTAAATTGTAAACAAAGTACAGGTCGCATTTATGATACGACTTGGATGAAATTTGGCATAGTTCATTTATTTGGCCCAAGAACGAATCCTATTGAAATTGGGAAAAATCGGTTCAGATTTAGATATAGCTACCATATGTATTTTCGTTCGATTTAAGGTAAAAGGTGTACCAAAGTCCCTATATATTTTTCGATTTACATGAAATTTGGCATAGCGTACTGAATAAGGTCTAGAATGACGTGTGCTAAGTTTCGTGAAAATCGGTTCAGATTTAGATATATTTCCCATATATATTTCCGTCCGATTTTAAGTAAATAGTGCATCAAAGTCCCTATATATCTTTCGATTAGCACGAAGTTTGCTATAGCGTACTGAATTGAGTTTATAAAGATGTGTGTTTAATTTAGTAAAAATCGATTCAGATTAAGATATAGCTCCCATATATATTTTCATCCGATTTTAGGTAATTTGTGTACAAAAGTCCCTACATATCTTTCGATTTGCACGAAATTTGGCATAGCATAATGAATAAGGTCTAGAATGGTGTGTGCAAAGTTTCGTGAAAATCGGTTTAGATTTAGATATAGCTCCCATATATAGTTTTGACCGATTTTCTGTAAATGGTGTTCCAAAGGTCCTATATACCTTTCGATTTGCACGAAATTTGGCATAGCATAATGAATAAGGTCTAGAATGATGTGTGCAAAGTTTCGTGAAAATCGGTTTAGATTTAGATATAGCTCCCATATATATTTTCGTCCGATTTTAGGTAATTGGTGCACCAAAGTCCCTGAAAACCAATCGATTTGCACGAATTTTGGCGTAGCGTACTAATTAAGCCTAGAATGATGTGTGCAAAGTTTCGTGAAAATCGGCTCAGATTTAGATATAGCTACCATATATATTTTTGTCCGATTTTAGGAAAATAGTGCAGCAACGTCCCTAAATGTATTTCGATTTCCACGAATTTTGCCACAAAATCTCTGAAAATTATTCGATTTGTTCGAAATTTGGCACAGCGTAATGAATAAGGTGTAGAATGATGTGTTTTAAGTTTCGTGAAACCGGTTCAGATTTAGATAAAGCACCCATATATATTTTGATCCGATTTTAGATAATTGGTGCCCCAAAGCTTCTGAAAATCATTAGATTTGCATTAAATTTCTCATAGCGTACTGAATTAAGTCGAGAATGATGTGTGCAAAGTTTCGTGAAAATCGGTTCAGATTTAGATATAGTTCCCATATATATTTTCGTCCGATTTTAGGTAAACGGTGCACCAATAACCCTATATATTTTTCAACTGAATCCGTTGAAATTTGGTACATTGAGTTCTTATTGGGTAGCAAATCTCTCCACTAAAAATTATTAAAATGGGTCCATATTTTCGGATAGCCCCCATAAAAGGGTACCCCTAATTTTGCGTTTTTTTTTTTTTTTTTGGGAAGTTTGGTCGCATTTTTCTACCGAATTCGCTGAAATTCGGTACTTTGAGTTCTTATTGGGTAGCAAATCTCTCCACTAAAAATTATAAATATAGGTCAATTTTTTCGGGTAGCCCCCATATAAGGGTACCCCCTAATTTTCGGTATTTTAGGTTTCTTGAGCGCGGTTTTCAACCGAATTCGCTGAAATTTGGTACATGGGGTTCTTGTTGGGTACCAAAATTCCCAAATAAAAATTATAAATATAGGTCCACCTTTTCTGGTAGCCCCCATATAAGGGTACCTCCCAATTTCCAGTTTTTGGGGTGTTTTGACCGGATTTTTTTCACCGAATTGGCTGTAATTTAGTAATTTGAGTTCTTATTGGGTAGCAAATCTCTCCACAAAAAATTATAAATATAGGTCAATTTTTTCGGGTAGCCCCCATATAAGGGTACCCCTAATTTTCGATATTTTGAGGTTCTTGAGCGCCATTTTCAACCGAATTCGCTGAAATTTGGTATTTTGTAGACGTATATGGTAACAAATCTCCCCACCAAAAATTATTAATATTCATCCCTTTTTAGGGGTAGTCCCCATATAGCCCCCTTTTTTTATTTAAAATAGTTATCGGATTTGTTCCGTGTGTTGCGGTTGGGTAGTCGTTACGGGGAATAGTCAATTTTTACCATACAACGACTATTTAGCCATCTGTTGTAAGCATTCCGCCTTCTAAAGATATTGTGATAAAAAAACTCAAACATGACTATAATGAAATATATCGGCAGACATTTAGGACATTATCTCCTCAATATAGTGATACCTCCTGAGGGAAAGAATTGAGATAAACAATTAAAATATTGGGTTCAAAATTGTCATATACCGGTCATTAATTAGGCATAGCCCTCATATAATAATATCCCCAAATATACACTATTTCCTACACTATATAATCAATATTGGTCCCCCTTTAGGCATACCCTCATAATCTAAATTACCATGCGTTATCAGTATCAGTCCACTTTTTGGATCTTACAGATTTTAGGAAAAATCCCCATTAAAAATTGCTGAAATTTGTATTTAGCGTACATAATGGTTTACATAAATCGGTTTGTAGAATTATCGGTATATGCCCACTTATTGGTATGTTCCCTATATTTTCATTGCATGTCAGTATAATTATGGTGGAGGGTAACTTTATAAATTTCAAAAATTAAAAAAAAAGGAAAAAGCGTTAAGTTCGGCCGGGCCAAACTGAGGATACGCTTTTTCACTTGTTTTTGAAATTTTTGAAATTATTAAAGGTACCAGCCATTTGATATTTCCAACTGACAAAAGGTACTGCGTTTTTTGGAAATGTTAAATAAAATGTCATTGATGATATTTAGTACGCGTGTTCAAACGTATTTTTTTACTACAAAGCCAATTTAGGGCTTGCTGGATATTAAAGACAACAATAACAACAAATAAATACAACAACATTTAATTGAAAAAAATGACGAATGCCTTTCATTGATAGAATGTCAGAAAAATCCAATGAAGTGACTCGAACTCTACAAAGATTTCATTAAACCAACAACTACTATTGTTGTTGTGTGTGTGTGCGTTTTTTTCAAAATTTTAATAAATTAACAATTTGTTATGCATTTAGTTTTTATTTCTTCAAACACAACACAATACAACAACAATTTGCATTTTTGTGTGTGTTTGGCTGCAAAGAAAGAAAACAAAAGGCAAGAAACCTTTTTTTGCTGTTGTAGGCAAAACAAAAGACTTAGGTAACAAACCTTTTTTTGTTGGTAACTAATTTTTTTTGGCAGGCTCCACAACAAAAGAATATTGAATTGAATTTTAATTTTCCTATTGTTTAGTTTTTGTTGTTGTTGTTTCATTTTTTGCAACTGGTGATTGAATTTAAAGAAGAAAAACATACGGTAGTGATTTTTAAACAACGCTCATATTGTTCTAGATGAGACGCTGGATTTTTGTTTTTTTTTTTTTTAGAAAAAAAATCTACGCACCCCAAAGACAAGCCAACAACTCATCAACATTGTTGGCGACATGCTAGGCCACAAAAAAATCAAAAAGGAATGGAACGGAAAGGCCCAGCACCACCACCACCTGTTACCAATATGCGTACAATATTACCAGCCCGATTGTTGTCTGTTCTTATAATAATTTTGTTGCAGTTGTTCCGAAACAAAACGCATTGTCCATGATTTTCGCAAACAAAGCAACAAAACCTCCAACTAATAGAAACTAAAATTGGCATTGCACAATTTTTTGTTAACAAAAATTCAATTACATCGACAACAATAACAACAAATATTGCTTGTTGTTATTTTTGGATTTTGTGTACGAAGGCTAGACAATTACTGCAAAAAAATGGTATAGCATTTGGTTTTCGATCAATAAATGAATGACAATTTGAAGGCATACCAAATGTTTTGTTTCGATGGAGAATGGAGAAGAATCTTCTCCATTACAACAACAAAATTAAAGTAATAATACAGGCCTCTTGTTAGGCTTGAAAAAATATTTTTAAAAAATCTACGACTATGGAGGAGCTTCGAACATATTTTTAAAAAAATCCCAGCCTTGTGGTTGACTCTAAAAAATATTTTTAAACCAGTAAGGAAAGTAGTAAAGTCGGGCGGGGTCGACTATATGAAACCCTTCAGCACTTTGGTTATATTCTACATATGTATCCTAACAGACGTCGCCTTTTCGAAGGAACATTGACATGAAATTGAACCCGATTTACTCGAAGCTTAACACACGAGGTATGGCAGGGACAGATTTCCATCTCAAAGGCATGAAAACCCCATGAGCATGCAGAACAACAATAACATCAAGTGCAAATACATATGCAGAACCAGTAAGGAATGTAGTAACGTCGGACTGGGCCGACTATATGATACCCTTCACCACTTTGGGTATATTCTACACATTTATCCTAACAGACGTCGCGTTTTTGTTATATATCTATATCTGAACCGATTTCAGGGAAACTTGCCGGAGACTAGTTTATATTATTTCAATACGTTGTGCAATCGGTCTAGCTATGAATTTTTTACGAAGCTTAGCAACATCATAATAGCCTCGATTCAGTACCCTATGCAAAATTTCGTGCAAATCGAAAGACAAAACTATGTATAGTAGTTATATCTAAATCTGAACCGATTTTCTCGAAACTTAGCACATATCATTTTGGCCTCAATTCAGTACGCTATGCAAAATTTCATGCAAATCGAAAGAGATGTAGGGACTTTGATGCCCCATTTACCTTAAATTGGACGAAAATATATATGGAAGCTATATCTGAATCTAAGCTGATTTTCTCGAAACTTAGCACATATCATTCTAGCTTAATTCAGTACGCTATGCAAAATTTCGCGCATATCGAAAGACATATAGGGGCTATAGTGCACCATTTACATAAAATCGGACGAAAATATATATGGGAGCTATATCTAAATCTGAACCGATTTTCTCGAAACTTAGCACATATCATTCTAGCCTCAATTCAGTACGCTATGCAAAATCTCGCGCATATCGATAGATATATAGGGACTTTGGTGCACCATTTACATTAAATCGGAGAAAAATATATATGGGAACTATATCTAAATCTGAACCGATTTTCTCGAAACCTAGAACATATCATTCTGGATCTAATTCTGTACGCTATGCTAAATTTCGTGCAAATCGAAAGATATATGGGGACTTTGGTGCACCATTTACCTTAAATCGGACGAAAATATATTTGACAGCTATATCTAAATCTGAACCGATTTTCTCGAAACTCACCACTCATCATTCTAGACTCAATTCAGTACGCTATGCCAAATTTCGTGCAAATCGAAGTATATAAAGGGACTTTGGTGCACCATTAACCTTAAATCGGACGAAAATATATATGGGAGCTATATCTAAATCTGAACCGATTTTCTCGAAACTTGACACACATCATTCTAGACTATATTCAGAACTCTATTCAAAATTTTGTGCACCATTTACATAAAATCGGACGAAACTATATACGGGAGCTATATCTAAGTCTGAACCGATTGTCACGAAACCCGGTTCCCATCATTCTAGACATAATTGAGAACGCTGTGCCAAATTTCGTGCAAATCGAATGATATATAAGGACTTTGGAGACCCATTTCCCTTAAATCGGACGAAACTATATATGGACTATATGTAAATCTGAACCGATTTCGAAATTTAGCACACGCCATTCTAAACTCAATTGAGTACAACATGCAAAATTTTGCGCATATCGAAAAATATATAGGGACTTTGGTGCACCATTTACATAAAATGGAACAAAACTATATATGGAGCTATATATAAATCTGACCCGATTTTCTCGAAATTTGGCACACGTCTTTCTAGACTCAATTGAGTACACCGTGCCAAATTTCGTGCAAATCGAAAGATATATAGGAACTTTGGTTCCCCATTTACATAAAATCGGACGAAAATTTATATGGGAGCTACATCTAAATCTGACCCGAATTTCTTCAATTTCAATAAGGTTCGTCCTTGGGCCAAATAGGTGAGCTGCGCTAAATTTCATCCAAATCGGATCATAAATGCGACCTGTACTTTGTTCACAAAAATACATGGACGGGCGGACGGGCGGACTGACGGACATGCGTAAATCGACTCAGAAAGTGATTCTATGCATAGTCTCAAAAGGAACCATGTGTCTATCTCGTTTCCATATGCACAACGACATAATACCCTGTACCACAGTGTGGTTGGTGAAGGGTAAAAAAATCCACGCCTATAGGTGGTTCATAAAAAAATATTTTTAAAACATCCAGGCCTTCTGTTAAACTTTAAAAGATTTTTTTTTATAAAAATCCACGTGTTGAATAATATTAACTTTAACATATATATATATATATATATATATATTTTAATATTTTTAAACAATCCATTTGTTCCCCTTCTACATACCCCCTCTCTTTACCATTTTTCGATATAATTTCATCGAAGAAGACGAGCACATGTGGCCTGTCACCACCATATCTGTGCAGTTTGAGTCTACATAATAAAAAGTTTTTTTTTTTTTTGCATTGTGCAACATGCCAGCTATAGTTCAAATAAATAGCAGAAAAATATATTTTTACCCCCAGACGAAGTTAGACAGATGCTTCTACTGTTGTCAAGCAAAACAAAAAAAAAAAAAAAACAACAACAAATTATTTTAGTATAAATCTAAATACCTTCAGATCGATTGGATGGATGGGCACTGCTGCTCGAAGTGAACTCGAGGTTCCTTTCATACCCCACAAATGCCTATCAGACTTCGTTGACTATCTCTGACGAAGACCATTTCAGATGATGATTGTCTGCTACTTAGCATTGAAGATCATCTGCTTGTCCAAAAATGTTGTCTGATGGAACTTGGCATGGCACATCTGTTGCGGTATGATACGTTGGTAAGGTTGTATGTGGGTATGAATGACATGACATGTAACCATCATATTAGCACAAAATTTTTGATTTTGTCAGTCAGTTGTTGTAATGGAACATTTTCAACTGATGAGGTGAGTTTTTCGTTGATATTCGTTTTTTGATTTGATTTCCTTAAAAAAATTGACGATTAGATTAAAATTTTGGTTAACCCCACCAATTGCCGGGGAGAAGATGTAATTTTGTTGTTGTTTTTTTTTTTTTTTTTTTTTGGAATTAAAGCAGAATGCGGTTTACAAAAATACAAAGTTGCTCAATTACAATTGGGGTCATGAATGTTAAAGTTATTAAATGTTTTCGTTGTTTTTGTTGTTGCTGATGATTTCCTTTATTGTTGTTGTTGTGTGGTCAGTTATTAAATATTGATCATTTGTTTGCTCATTTTATTAAAGGAAACAGGGTTAGCTGCTGAATGAACTTGCGGGTAAATTTATGTTTGTTTACTTTTTTCGGATAATTAAGAAATTAAAAAAAATAAATGTTTTGAAAAATGTCCAAAATTATCTGGTAATGTGAGTAATTAATGTTGAAGATAAATATTTGAAAAGAATAATAAAAACAAATGCAATTGTTACAAGGCTTTTTGTATGAAGCTTTAAAAAATTAGGAGAAAAAAAATTTTAATAAATTTAAAATAATTTATTGGAAATATTTTTTTTTAATTAAAAGCAAAAAAATAATTTCTGAAAAAAAAAACTTTTTTTGAAAAAAAAAAATTCGGAAACTGAAAAAATGAACTATTCCAAAAAAATTCCAATTAAAAAAAAAACTATGTTCTTAATTTTTGAAACCAAAGTAAAAAAATTTTATAGTAAAATTTTTTTTTCGATTTTTTTTAACTATTCAAAAAAATCCAAATTTTTTTAATAACTATTTTTTAATTTTTATTTCTTATTTTTAATTTTTTTCTTAATAAATATTTTAATTTCTGAAAAAATAAAAACAATTTTTGAAAAAAAAAATTTTTTTTTGAAAAAAAATTCGGAAAATGAAAAAATTAACTATTCCAAAAAATTTTCCAATTTAAAAAAAAACTATTTTTTTAATTTTTGAAACCAAAGTAAAAAAATTAAATAGTAAAAAAAAATTTTTTCGATTTTTTTTTTTTAACTATTAAAAAAAATCCAATTTTTTTAATAACTATTTTTGAATTTTTGAAACAAAAGTAAAAAAAATTAAATTGTGAAAAAAATCGGAAACAGAGTTTTTTAAAAAAAAAAATCAAAAATTAAAAATTAAAAAAAAATAATTTTTGAAACATTTATAAAATAAAAATTAATTCACTTGAAAAATTTAAGCCACTAAACTATTTATTAGAAAAAATGTCACCTTTGTCATTTCAATCCGTCCATAAATCTCTAAATTATTCCATGTTTTTAATAGTTCCTCTCATTTTGAAATATGCATTTCATATCGCCAAATCATAATTCACTTGCTTTGCAAAATAAATCAAAATTAAATACCTACCTAACAATACTAATATTTATTACTTTCAAAAAAAATTGAAATACACGTTTTTTTTATTGACTTTTCCAGAGAAGTAACTTCATGCAGTCGACTGATAACCTGAAAACTACCATAATTAGCATATTCAATAATTTTTTCGTTTTCAGAATAAATTACTTTCAAATACATGGAATATAAAATATATGACAACTGAGATTTATGTTTAAGATTTCCAAATAAATTTTATATGAAAGAGTTTGCTAAATATGAGGAAGAAGAATAAAATGTAGGAATACCGAAATTGGGTATGGTTAGATATCAGACATAAGGGGTAGAATTTTTAAGACGTGGATTTTTTTTTAAATATTTTTTTTAAACATTTTTTACCTACCTCTCCATCATTTTCTAATATTATGGATGAGGTGTTTAAAACAGGTTGCTAACAACATCGAATCGTAATTATGTGGAACGACTCCCCCAAAATTTCACCTTAACATAAATATTTTCGTGCAACCATTATATATTTCATTATTCAATATTTTAATGCTTTATTGGCTTGCAAAACCGTGTCAGGTGTTTACACGCTAATTATAATATTTAAAATTGTTTTTATCATTAATCATAAATTGATAAACCAAAGAAAGAAGGGGACAAAAAATTAGGTAAATATTTTAATAAACAAAAAAATAACAATTAAAAATACATGCTTCTATAAGCAAATTCATTATTTTTATTTTTTTCAATGAGAATGAAAAATTGAATTTCTATTTAAATTTTAATATTTAATTAATTTAATTGTTTATATATACTTTTTGCATTCTTTTATTTTGTTTACATTTTTTTTATTTTATTTTTTATTAATATATGTCTCGACAAGAAAATTTAAATTAAGTTCTTAATTATTTTTAAATGACTTTTATTATTATGATCTCTCATATAACAAACAAATTTAAGAATCGATTAATATTCTTTATTTTATATCATCTTCACACTAGATCAAAGCCAACAAATGTTTGCGCTATTAATTGAGTAATTAAGAAAATATATTTCAACGCCAAAGGGGCGAATTTTTTGTATAAATGTTCTAGCTAAAATACAAATATGTTTTTTGGGACTATCCTTAGGATTGGATTTTTTAAAAAATTATTTTTCAGGGTCTAATAGAATGTGTGCATTTTATACAACTATTTTTCCGGGTCTAAAAGAATTTAATATTTTTTATTTCCAAATTATAATATTTTTTTTTATAAATTAAAAACCAATATTGAGAAGAAAATGTAATTTTTTTAATAATTTCTTTGTTTTTGGAATCAAATTTTTTTTATTTGCAATTTTTTCAAAAATAAAAGGCTATAATTGTCCTTGAAGAATCCAAAAATTCCACTTTATAAATACTGTAAATTTTTTCTTATCAATTCTCCATAAAAACCATATTAAAATCCCTTTATTTCTTGCAATTTTCTGCACTAAACTTCCTTTACATCACAAAAGAAAGCCAAAGACTTAAGACACAAACACGCATTCCATAAACAACACGTCGAAATTCCCCACAACCACTTCAATAACCAATCGCACACACCATACGATCCGTTACAATTCCATTTCGTTTAATCTACGGCCAATGAATGAAGATGCGTAACACGAACGATGTTATGCGAAGCGATGGTATTCCCAACAAAACAAAACACACTCACACAGCATTCTCAACAGCAATAACAACAACAACACCATCAAAACATTTGCTACTAAATAACATCTTAACGGAGAGTAAACTTACCTCTCCTTTCATTTTCAATGCAATACAAAATCAAAGTAGCAGCAACAATAACAGCAAATGTGCTCTTGAAATAAGAAAAAATCATGTTTCGGTTTGTTTGCATCACATTGGAAAACAAATCTCAGAGCTAAAGGCAGCACAACAAAACAAGCACGCACAACCATACACACACATAGTTAACATAACTAACAAACAAGAAAGCAAAAGTGTTGCTGCTCCACCAACGCCACGAACAACAGCAGCAACAACAATTAACCATTAACCGTCGTTGTTGAGTGAACTAATTCCTCTCACCTGTACTCTTGCTCTCAGTTGAACTCCCACACCTCATTAGACTGTTAAGGTGAGAACTGTTTTTAATTTGATTACAAAAAGAAAGGGAAACAAAACAACAAACCCAATGAGAGGAGGGAGGGAGTGAGGGAGAGAATTGGCTAAAAGAACAATTGCCTTAGTTGGCAATTGTTGTTGTTTTTATTACTGTTGGCAAACATTTATTTTTTTGAAAGGCATCAAAGAGTTACTTCTTCTTCATGGAGACAATGCCACAACAGTTATTTGCAGGCACAATCGCACACTCACATACAAATACACACATCAAACAAACAAAAGTAATGAGAGCAGCCATCATCATCGTCGTCTCCATCGTCATCATCAACGACGAGCCACCAGCAATGAACGAAGCAACAACGATCAACCGACCAACATCATCAATAGCCAATGGCAGCAACAACAACACAAATCTCATCATGTTTTGTTGTTGTATAAATAAACAGCAACAAAAACAACTGTATTGGTAGTAAACAACAATAATGTTGGTACACATGTTTTATGTTATAGTGATGTTTAAATTACTCCCGCATTGCTCATTTGTTTTATTAAGTCGAGGCTTAAGGTTTTTGTTTTTGGTCTAATGGGATGGCAGGGTATGTGAGAGAGTGTGCGTGTGTGTTTCATTCAGGGAGGATTAGCAACGAGGTTCAATTGGGAAATAGGGGAAAATACTAGGATTTATTGATGGAAGATTAAAAAGTAATTTAAAGGCCTAGGATAAGGCGTGGAATTTTTAAAAATTATTTTTTCGAGGCCTAGGATTTTTTAAAGCATTTTTTTAGCCTAGGATTTTTTAAAAATATTTTTTAAGTTCAAAATAAAACATGGATTTTTAAAACTATTTTTTCAACGTTTAGAATAAGTCGCGGATTTTCTAAAAAAATTTTTTCAAAGCGTGGATTTTCCAAAAATATTTTCTCAAGGCGTGGATTTTCAAAAAAAAATCAAGGCGTGGATTTTCTAAAAATATTTTTTCAAGGCGTGGATTTTCTAAAAAATATTTTTTCAAGGCGTGAATTTTTTTAAAATATTTTTTCAAGGCGTGGATTTTTTAAAATATTTTTTCAAGGCGTAAATTTTCTAAAAATATTTTTTCAAGGCGTGGATTTTCTAAAAATATTTTTTCAAGGCGTGGATTTTCTAGAAATATTTTTTCAAGGCGTGGAGTTTCTAAAAATATTTTTTCAAGGCGTGGATTTTCTAATAATATTTTTTCCAAGGCGTGGATTTTCTAAAAATATTTTTTAAGTCCTTGCCAAGGCGTGGATTTTCTAAAAATATTTTTTCCAGGCGTGGATTTTCTAAAAATATTTTTTCAAGGCGTGGTTTTTCTAAAAATATTTTTTTCAAGACGTGGATCTTTTAAAAATATTATTTCAAGGCGTGGATTTTTTAAAAATATCATTTCAAGGCGTGGATTTTCTAAAAAAAAATTTTCAAGGCGTGGATTTTCTAAAAAAAAAATTCAAGGCGTGGATTTTCTAAAAAAAATTTTTCAAGGCGTGGATTTTCTAAAAAAAAAATTCAAGGCGTGGATTTTCTAAAAAAAATTTTCAAGGCGTGGATTTTCTAAAAAAAATTTTAAAGGCGTGGATTTTCTAAAAAAAATTGTTCAAGGCGTGGATTTGTGCATATGTTTGTAACAGGCAAAAGAAATCGAGATAGACCCATGGTTCCTTTGGGAATATGCATAGAATAACTTTCTGAGTCGATTTATGCATGTACGTGCGTACGTCTGTCCATGTTAAATTGTAAACAAAGTACAGATCGCATTTATGATCTGAATTGGATAAAAGTTGGCATAGGTCACTTTTTTGGCCCAAGGACGAACCCTATTGAAATTGGGAAAAATCGGTTCAGATTTAGATATAACTCTCATATATATTTCCTTCCGATTTTATGTAAATGGTGTACCAAAGTCCTTATATATCTTTCGATTTGCACGAAATTTGGCACAGCGTACTCAATTAAGTCTAGAGTGATGTGTGCTAAGTTTCGTGAAAATCGGTTCAGATTTAGATATAGCTCCCATATATATTTTCGTCTGATTTTTCGTAAATGGTGCACCAATGTACCTATATATCTCTCGATTTGCACGAAATTTGGCACATCGTACTAAATTATACCTACAATGATGTGTGCTAAGTTTCGTGAAAATCGGTTCAGATTTAGATATAGCTTCCATATATATTTTTGTCCGATTTATGGCAAATAGTGCACCAAAGTCCCTAAATATCTTTCGATTTGCACGAAATTTTGCACAGCGTCCTCAATTAAGTCTAGAGTGATGTGTGCTAAGTTTCGTAAAAATCGGTTCAGATTTAGATATAGCTCCCATATATAATTCCCTTCGATTTTATGTAAATGGTGTACCAAAGTTCCTATATATCTTTCGATTTGCACGAAATGTGGCATAGCGTACTGAATTGAGTCTGGAATGACGTGTGTTTAGTTTCGTGAAAATCGGTTTAGATTTGGATATAGCTCCCATATATATTTTCATCCGATTTTAGGTAACTGGTGCACTAAAGACCCAAAGTTTGTACGATTGACATATAATTTTGTTGAAATCGTATCAGATTTAGATTTTTTAAATCCTGGTAGAGAACACACAAAAAAATTTTGTATATTTCAATTTTTTTTAATCCACCTCTGGTTGAGAACTCAAAAAAATATTTTAAAAAATCCACGTTTTGTTCATCTCAAAAAAATATTTTTTAAAGATCCATTGCCTTGTGTAGGTCTATTTGTAAAAATACAAGGGTTGTGTGGGTCTTCAAAAAACATCAAATTGTATGAGTTCTCAAAAAAAAATATATTTGAAAAAAAATCAAGCCTTGTGTAGACCTAAAAAAAATTAATTCACTTCTTGTGTAAGTTTTTAAATAATTTTGTAAAATACCAAGACTTGTATGAGTCTTCAAAAAATTAAAAAAAAAAAAACATGAAAAATTATTTAAAAAATCCACGCTTTGTGTTGATCCTTATTATCCTTATAAATTTCTTTATTTTAATCCTAAATTGTTTAAGTGCTTCACACCACTAAGGGCTCCATAGCTTCAACCTATCTTTGCTAAAGTCTCAAATACAACTAAAAACCATTCCTCCATTGAAAACGCCATCGAATGATTCTCAAATTGCTGCAAGGCATCAACAACATTATGTTGAGTCGAATGCAACAAGAGTAATGATTTAGTTTTCTATGTTGTTGTTGCTATTGGTGTTTTTTTTCATTTGAGAGTTTTGAAGTCATTCTCTTTGTGCAAGTGTACCATCATCCACCAATAATAACAACAACAACAAATACCATACAAATTTGGCGCGAATTTTTGTTCATTAAGATTTTTGTTACTATTTTTTGGTTGGTTGTTGATGTTTCAAAAACTAACAAAAACAACTACTTAGAAACTGTGATGTTTCTTTTTTTTGTGCTTCTTCTTCTTTTCGTCTATTATGCTGCTGAAGCTATGCTATGTTAGGTGTATGTATGTGTGTCTATGTATTCATCCATCCATAAGTGTATACGTAATAAGTACGTTCATCTTCTCCGATGATGATGATGATCATGACGACGTTGACGACGATAATGTTGTTTTGTGCAAATGTTTCTGCTTTTTGGTCGAACATCACTTTACTCCAATAGCAAATATAAATAGCAGCCTACAAAATTGTTACAGTATCAAATCCCATTCAACCTTCTTCACAAGAAGTACAAGAAACCAAAAAAAAACACAAAACTAAAACACTTTAAACTCCTTTTTTGTGTGTGATCCCAAAACCTAAGCTTTGAATATACAACAATGAAGGTATATAAAAAAATTAAATTTATTTAAAAAAAAAAGAAATATAAGAAAAAAATAAGAACTATTTTAAAAAAAGGACATAAAAATAATTGTGCAAAAAATAACGAGACAAAATTAAAAGGAATATTTTTAAAAGACTTGAAAATGTGTGCAATATTATCTCCTGCCAAGTTTGTGTCTTAAGTCTTTTGTTTGTGTAATACACAAAAGGTGTGATATAGAACTCTAATGGTGTGCATTTTTATCTCCCGCAAGTTTGTGTCTTAAGTCTTTCCAATCATGATTTTTAGTTACGTTGATTTGTTTCGCAGAGAGAGAAAGTGTAAGAGATAGAGTAACAACAAAGAGAGTGAAAGTAACTGAGATATCAAACAATTCAAATGTTTGTGTCTTAAGTCTTTTTTTGCTTAATTATGTGTGTTTCCATAGTATTCTAACAGAAGAGAGAAAGAGTAACAGCCAAGAGAGAGTGTGAAAGTAAATGGTTTGCCTTGTAGTTATGGTGCTTGTGCCTTAAGTCGTTTGTGTCCATCTCTGTCAGTTCATCTACTGTTATATTCAAAAGAGAGAGAGAGAGAAAGTGTAAGGGAAAGAGTAATAGTCAAGAGAGTGAAAGTAACGGAGTTATGTTGTAATGTTGATGCTTGTGTCTTAAGTCTTTTGAGCATTTCTTATTAGATTCCCTTCAGTGCTTAGTAATGTTATCCAATTCAAAGAGCGTAGGTGTGAGAGCAAGAGTAATGACCGTAAGAGTGAAAGTAACTGCAAACTCTTGCATTTCTAACGCTTGTGTCTTAAGTCTTTTGGCAAATTTAGTCAAATTACCTTAGAAAAGAGTTTATTTTGTTAAAAATTCAAAATAAATGCAAAAAATATAGAAAAAATTCTAAAAATATTAGAAAATTCAGAGGAAAAAATAGAAATTATCAAATATCAGAAAAAAAATTTGGAATAAAAAAAATTGGAAATAAATAAAAATTATAGGAAAAATTAAAATAAAAATAAAATTACAAAATTAGTAAAAAAATAAAAATTCTAAAAATATTAGAAAATTATGAGGAAAAAATACAAATAGTCTAAAATCAGAAAAAAATTAGGGATTTAGAAAAAAATTAAATATAAATAAAAATATTAGGAAAAATGAAAATAAAAAATAAATTAAAAAATTATTAGAAAAATAGGAACAAATAATACATTTTAGAAATATATAGAGAAAATATAGAAATAATTAATGAAAATAATATTTATTTGAAAGTGTAAAATTATTAAAAATCAGTATAGGAAATTTAAGAAAATTAGTAATAAATAAATTAGTTTTTGTGGGAAAAATATTTAATTATAATTAAAAAAATTATAAAAAAATATTTAATAACCATCCACAAAATAAAAAAGGAAACAGCTTAGAAACATTTTATTAAAATCCAATACCTTTAAAAATATCTTTAAAAAATCTATGCCTTATTTAAAAATGTGGAATATTGGAAAAACAATTTTTTTGAAATATCCCCGACTTGTGGTGGACCTTAAAAATATTTTTTAAAAAATTTTTCATTAGTTAAAATTGTTGACATCTCATAATATGTCACCAAAAAATAATTTATTTTCTCTAACGCCCTAAAAGCCATTTCCAATATTTATTATCACTTCCCTAATTTTTTGGCACTTTGCCAAAACATTCGAAAAATAAATCACCAACCACACTCGTTCAATTATGGCTAAATGTGTCACTTATAAATCAAATGTAGGTCTCAACTTCCATAAATATCTACCAAAATCAACCTTCCATTGCCTTTCTAATCCATTTCTTCCTTATGAAGTCATTCCCATTTTCTTTCCATTATTTGTTCACTTTATTATCGTCGGTTTTTTTCCAAGATCTGTAATAATCAAACAGCCCCCATTATAAATTATGATGATGATGCCGTCTAAGGTTGCCTATTGTTATCTGTGTGCGGGCAACCATTTCATTTCAATTTGAATTTGTTTTAAAAGCAAATTGTGGCAAATAAGATAATCGTGACTTGAGCAAAAACAAAACAGAAAAAAGATAACTTGTGTTGTGTGCAATTCAAAAATTGGGCGTAATTTAAGTAGTTCAGTTTTATGATTTTTTTTTTTTTTTGTTTGTTTAACTTAGAGTAACAAGTCTCTGGGTTTTTTGAAGCTATTAATTTGAATTACTCAAGGAAATCTAAGCAAACACACATTTAAATGTGGGGCAATTGAGGCAAGAAAAAAAAAACTAAAATAAAATATAATAAGTCCATTTAGATATGCTACTTAGAAATATTTTCTAAAAAATAAATTTTTCTAAAAAAATATTTTAAAAAATTCTCTGAATTAATAAAATTTGATTTTTTAGCTTTTCAGAAATTTCTCAAAAATCTCTTAATTTGACCTTAACACAGTTTGCAATATTCCAAAATAATATTTTAATAAAATATTCTCCCTTCCACATTCAAAAAGAAATCTATTGTTTCAGTATATCAAATGACCTTATAACAAATCGAATATATACAAATTAATCGTATCAATATCGAATGTAACCAGTTTCCATATCCACAATAGCAATTTGATAAATTTCTTGAAGATTCACAAAAAAGAGGCCGCCCCCTATCACCATCAACAAACAAAATAAATATATTACAAAACCTCCAGCAGCATCCATTAAAATATTTTATAAATATATATAATCGCATTTAAAATAAACACCATCAAATTTAACATCATTAAGGCACGCATATTCAAAAAGAAACAAGATTTATGTTTTACATAAAATATTTGAGGAAAGAGTGAAAAAGATGTAGGAGAGGAAGAGGCGAAGAAGAAAAGTTCAAGTTCATGAATGAATATTTATTTTTATTTTGGCACACACGCATATTTTATTTATTTATTTTTAATGGGAAATTAATTGTATTTTTTTTCCACTCAAGCCATAGGCAATACAAAATACACAGGTGCATCTATTTTTTTATAAATTAATTGGTTATTAAATTGTTATTTTTATCTTAAAAATTGATAAAAAAAAATATCAACGCCCCTTTTCGAACAGTTGTATTGCCTATTTCAATGTAAAAAATATCAAAATCACTTAAAGAGAGAGATTTTCTTTTTAAGGAGAAAGACTTTAATTGAAACGTTTGTGTCTTAAGTCTTTCCTTCCATTTACAATAGCAATGCTTTCATCACCAAAATTCCAATGTTCGTGTCTTAAGTCTTTAGTATTCTCCCTCCAAGATTAAGAATTGCTGAGAGAATCTCTATTTTAGTCGAATTTCTAAAATAGCAATGTTTGTGTCTTAAGTCTTTTGTTTGTGCCTTATGTTTTCACAGTTATCCTAGAGAATTCTGTGAGAGAAACAAATAGAGAGAATGGAGGAAGAGAGTGTGAGGGAGAGAGACTGAGTATATCATAACTGTTGAACTTTTGTGTTTGTGTCTTAAGTCTTTTGTTCCAATTAGTGAATGTTTGAAAGGAAGTTGTTATGAAGAGAGTATAGAGTGAAGAGAATAAGAGAGTGCGAAGATAAAGAGTTTTACAGGGAAAATGGCAGTGCATGAATTAGAGTGCTTGTGTCTTAAGTCTTTTTGGGTATTTTATGAGGAATTTTGACATTTTAATAGAAAATAAATAATAAATGAGGGGATTTAATTAGAAAACAATCATTTTTGATGGGAAATATAATATTTTGGGTAGACAAAGAAAGAGAACAAAAAATTAAACTTAAAAAAAATATATTTTTTGGGAGAAAAATGAAAAAAAAATTAAGAAATATATTTCGAAAATTTGATTAGAAAAAAATGTTGAAGGGAAATGTAATATTTTAGATAGACAAAGAAGTAAGAAAACAAAAATTTCAACTTTAAAAATAAAATAAAGAAAAATAATTTATTTTTAAGTTTTAAACAAAAACAGGAGACATTTTTGGTCAACATATTAGGAAATATTTTATACAAAAATTATAAAGAGAGCGTATAGAAAGAAAATAATATTTTTTTAAATTCAATTCATAAATACAATGATTTTTTAATCGATCATTATAATAATTTTGTTTTAAATATTTTTTTAATTTTATTATTTTCTTTCTATTTTTTAATTTAATTGAAGAAAAAAATGTTTTTATTAAAAAGGATAATATGCAACATCTTGATCTCAAATAATAGAGATCCATAAATAAATACAATTTATTTATTGTGCCTTATTTAAATCGATTAAATCGTAGTTTTTTTCTCAAAATTTAAAATCAATTCCATATTTAAAACTTTATTTGGTATTATAAATTATTATAATAGTTTTTGTTTTTGAACGTCCCACCTTCTTGTTTTGAACATTTTTTGCCTTTCTTTGCATTTTTTTTCTTCTTCAGGCCATTAAGTTATTAATGAATTCCATAACATGGTCATCTTGGCTTATCTTCCTTTTATATCTTAATGTTTTTGAATGACTGATAAATTATCTTATGTTAATCTAAGGTTGCCATCAAATGTAAATAAATTTTATCACAATCAATTTCTATTATTTTATTAATGGCACGGCATAGAGGGGACTTTTATATTTTTTTCATTAAAAAAAAAGTGTTAACATTTATTATTAATTAATCAAAAATGTTGAAGATTTTAAAATGATTATTAAATTATAGAAATGTGTTATATTGTGAAGCAAAAATTTGCCATAATTTTTTATGGTAAAAAAATATGCAAAAGAAATATCTATTTTTTTATAAAATTAAAAAAAAATAAAAAAATTTTTATCAAGGGATTTAAAAAACGGCATTTTTTTATATTATAAATTGTAAAAAATAGTCATTTTTGGAATTGAAAAAAATTAAAAACATTAAAAAAATATATACAGTGGTGGTCACAGAATTAAAACATTTACTGTGGTAAACATTTTTTGATCAGCCTTCGATTCGTTTGAAGTATTTTTGAAAATTTTTTTATTCAGAACACTTCGATATACTGCACTTAAGAGATTTAGTGTGAAAATAGAAAATGTTTGCACGCAATTTTTCCATAAATAACGGTTTTTATGAAAAAAAATCGACTTTGAAGTGGCCACATAATTAAAACATTGTGTGGGATTTTTTACTTTACTGCATTTTTTGAAAATATTTTTAGAAAATCTTTTTAATTTAGTTAAATTATGTAAACTAAGCACCGATAAAATCATTTACAGATACAAATTGTTGAAAAAATCTGTAAAATCTATCAAAATTGCCAACAATTTGTACAGTACACCTTACGTTCAGAAAATCACCTTAATTATAGAAAATAAAGGTCCGAATGCACCAGAAATTGCTAGAATTAGTAGAAAACATTAACTTATTCTCAAAATAAAGAAATATTTGAAATAAAAACTCAAAAAATTGGAATTTACCTAAAGGAACGATTCAATTTCAATAGCCTTTACTGAAGAAGGCTGGAATATTTTTGCAGTATGTGAGAAAAAATCGATTGATATTGGTATTTATTATATCAAATCGACTGTTCGAGTAGTAGAGAATATATTTTATCAAAAAATATATGTGTCAGAACAGAACGAACAGAGATCAACGCCTAGGTTGACCAGTAAAAGTTTCTGGCACACAGCAGCATGTTTGATGGTCAACTCTTGACCCTTAAAATCTATTGAACATGACAATATTTTTCCAAAATAATATTTTTTGATTCGAATAACTTCCACTTAATCTATTTTAGTATCAAGGAAGTAAAAATTTTACAGTTTGACAAATATTTGAAGTATTGTGTTGAACATCAAAAATGCTGCTGTGTGCCAGAAACTTTTACTCGTCAACCTAGGCGTTTATCTCTGTTCGTTCTGTTCTGACAGATATATTTTTTGATAAAATATATTCTGTACTACTCGAACAGTCGATTTGATATAATAAATACCAATATCAATCGATTTTTTCTCACATACTGCAAAAATATTCCGGCCTTCTTCAGTAAAGACTATTGAAATTGAATCGTTCCTTTAGGTTAATTCCAATTTTTTGAATTTTTATTTCAAATATTTCTTTAATTTGAGAATTATTAATTATTTTCTACTAATTCTAGCAATTTCTGGTGCATTCGGACCTTTATTTTCTATAATAAGGGTGATTTTCTGAACGTAAGGTGTACTGTACAAATTGTTGGCAATTTTGATAGATTTTACAGATTTTTTTCAAAAATTTGTATCTGTACATGATTTTATCGGTGCTTAGTTTACATAATTTAAGTAAATTAAAGAGCTTTTCTAAAAATATTTTCAAAAAATGCAGTAAAGTAAAAAATCCCACACAATGTTTTAATTGTATGGCCACTTCAAAGTCGAGGTATTTTCATAAAACCCGTTATTTATGGAAAAATTGCATGCAAAGATTTTCTATTTTCACACTAAATCTCTTAAGTGCAGTATATCGAAGTGTTCTGAATGAAAAAATTTTCAAAAATACTTCAAACTAATCGAGGGCTGATCGATATATGTTTACCACAGTAAATGTTTTAATTCTGTGACCACCACTGTATATATATATTTTTTTTTTTTGTGAAATTTCAATTAATTTTAATTATTTGTATTATTTTTTATTTCATTTATTTATTTATTTTTTTTTTTTTTTTTTTTTTTTTTGTTTTTGAAAAATTAAATTTCCAAAAAAATAATTTTTTTTAATTTTTCTTAAAAATTGCATATCATTTTTAAAACGACAATTCATGTTCTATAAAAAATATTTAATGACTTAAATTTTATTTTTCTTTAAAAAATCAAAATTTCTCCACACATTTTGAAATCAATATATCACATTTATCTTTTATTTTTTATAGCTTTTTTTGTCTTTTATGCTTTGTCACATAAAATTGAAATATTGTCATCGATTTTTTTTTCTCTCCAACCAGTTAAATTAGTTAATCACTAGTATTCTTTATAGTTGGCAAACTAATATTCACAAAATTTGCATAATTTATGACCAACTAATTTTATAGTGTCATAAAACCGAAACATAAAGTTCTAAAATGCCATAAAAAATATATATTTTGTGACACATTAATCTAAGAAAATCTTGTTAATATTTAAATGGGTCATAAATTGCAATTATAAATGGGTTTCAAAAAAAAAAAAAAAAAAATACTGAACATATTTAATTTCAAATTTAAACTAGATTTTAAAGTTTCAAATTTCAAAAAAAAGAGGCAATAAGAAGAAAATCTCTATAATGACGCATACAATTAAACTATGAATTTAAATTCATACCAAATCATTGACATTTTTTACTTAAAAAGATTAATTTTTAGTTATTTGGTTTCCATTCGAATTTTATTTCTCATTGTCGATCTCATTAATAATTAAAATTACACATAATTAGAGTGTATGGCAAAATATGAAAGCATATTCTATATTCGAGTTTGTGTCTTAAGTCTTTTGATCAAGACCACGGTCATCTTTGAAGTAATATATCCCAATATCAAGTTCTCAGGATATTTATTGGTAAATAAATAGAGAAAAGTGTTATCGATTTATTTCACGTTCGTATCTTAAGTCTTTTTTTACAACATTTCAAAAAAAATATTTCTCATCTGCAGTCTCTATGTTAATTAAAATGAGAAATATACCGAATGTCAATATAACAAAGAATATTCTCATTTCAAGTTCGTGTCTTAAGTCTCCTGTTTGCATTTCAAATCATCTCCATAAACAATATCTCCTCATTTCCACACTCGTTGTTAATTAAAATAAGTGAAATGTCAATATAAGGCACACTATTCTCATTTCAAGTTCGTGCCTTAAGTCATTTGTCTGCTTTGACGCCATTTTGCCAGCAATCTCCTCAATATCACTGCAATACTCTCATTTCATGTTTGTGTCTTAAGTCTTTTTTCGTTTTGTCAACAAAGCAATACTCTTTACGAGTAGATAATCTAATTAGAATTTTCTCTCTCTCGCTATTGGAATGTATACAGTTGATGAGTAGAGATATAAAAGAGAAAGAATAACGGAATTGTTATGTTTTCAAATTCTCTTTGAAAATAATAAATTATTCTCTCTCTATCTCTTGTCATCACACACTCAGAGTATTTTGAAGAGAAATAAATAGAAACAGTATAAATGTTGCCATTTCACGTTCGTTTCTTAAGTCTTTCGATTGTTTTCAAAGGAATACGCCCTCTGAGAGAAGAAATTAAAAGGAAATTTATTATTGAATGTTTTTAATCAGAAAATAAATGAAATAAAAATGGTTTATTTGCAATAGATAAATGTATATTCATTAATTTGCAATTATTTGGAGAATATAAAGAAAAATTTAGGAAATGGAAAAATCGTGTTTTCTTGCAAAAAATATCTTCGCTGCCAAAAATTTTTTAACTATTTTTTATTCAAAAAATCATCTCCACAAATATTTTTTTTTTTGTCAATATATATTTTTAAATTTAAGTTCATAAATTCCAAATTCCAATAATTAAAAAAAAACTGATGGAATGTTGTTTTAAAATATTTCTTTTAAAATGTTCAAGAATTTTTATTAAGTCATGGCATCTGACTAAACTTGTAATTTTTTGTCTTCTATAAAAAACGACTTTCAAATTGTCGAAAATATAAAAAATACCAAATGCACAAGTCAAATCTATTACCTGTCACCGATAGACCACCTTTGAGAAATAATTACTTTAATAACATGGTAAACATAAAAATAAATTATTATAGAACACACACACATACTAACACAAAGGCACAGACAGAGGCACCGACAAAGTGGAAATGAATAAATGGTTTCAAATAATTTTTCAAAAAATAAAGAAAAAAATTTTAAAACAAATTTTCGAGTTTAAAAATTTATAAAAAAAAATAAAATAAAATGTTAAAAATAAAAAATTCAAAAATTTGAAAAAAATTAATTATTTTCGGATTTCAAAATTTTCAAAAGAAAAAATTAAAAAAAAATTAATTAATAAAAAAAATTGAAAAAAATTAAACATTTGTACTTCTCTGTGACATTTTCCCAAAATCAAAATTTTGATTATCTACTCTAATTACTCTTTTAACTATAAACAACAAAAATGGCAACAAAGACTACAACAACAACAAAAAATAAACAGCATCACAAAAAATCTGCCCTGCATTCTGTCAAAACAGACAATCTCTAATTAACATATTTAGATACAAAAATATATCCAAGCAACCATCTAACAAAAAATTCTTTACACAAAAAAATCCGCCAGGCATAATAAACAGTTTGCCGTTGAATTGATTAACAATGTGCTAACAGCTTGTCTGACAAACAGGCAAACAGAAAAAAAGATGCTGCAGACATCAATCACCAAGATGTTGAGGCAACCATCCACAACAACAACAACAGTAACAACAAATAAAAATAAACAAAGATTTTTTGCAAAGCATTAACATGCTTCTTAAGATCTTAATCTTGTTTGTCTGTCCGTCCAAACGTCTGTCTGTTTTGCCAGCTATGCTTTGCCTATCACTAATAACTTTACATTAAGTGAATCATGTGCCGTCTAGAAGATTTTTTCCTCTTTTTCAAGATTTTTTTCTGTGTGTGAATGAATGATTGTTATATATAATTTTTTCCAGTTTTTTTTTATTTTAATCTTTTGACATTTTTCTTGTCGTTGTTGTTGTTATCTGTTTGTATCAGCATTTTCGTTGCTTGATGATATAAATCATGAATATTTTAACAATTCTATTACACCAAATGCAAAACAATTTGACATGCGAAAAGAGCCGCTTAAAAACAAACGTTAATATAATGTCATCAAATCTTTGTCGATTGAAAAAAACGACAACAACAATTTTTTATTACATTGTTGTGCAACAAAACATTTGATTAATTTGTTTTGGTTTTTTTTTTGGTTTTTTGATTAACATAAACTTTGAAATCATCCGCAACGAAAATTATATCAATTAGACATTATAGATCTGATTAAACTGTGAAACATTAATGAATGGCTTTGAATAAATTTTGAAAAAAAATCATTTCGTCATCACAACATTTTTATTGGATTATAAATGTAAAAAAAATACAAAAATTAAATGTGAATCAATTTGGCAAAGGGGCATTTATCAATTTTCAAATTTACATTTTAAAAGTTACTTCGAAAATTATTCAATGAAAAATATCTAATAATTAAAAACTATTTAAAATGTATTTTTTTTTGTTTTAAAATAAATTAAAAAATATTTTTTATTTCATTTTTTTTCTTTTTTGAATTTTTTTTTAATAATTTTATTTACAAAAGAAATATCTGTAGGTTTTCCTATAATTTTTCTTTAGAAATTAAGTACAATTGTTTTATTACAAAATTAAATTTAATATTTTTTTTTAATTATAAATTTAATTTTTTTTTATAAAAAATATAAAAATTTTCTTTTTTTTATTTTAAATAATTTTTTTTTTTATAAAAAATATGAAAATTTTTTTATTTCAAAAATTTGTTAAAAAATATTTTTTTATAATTTGTTTTCTTTTTAATTTTTTATTATTCACTTTTTTCATTTAAAAAAAAATTAATAATTAGGTGCTATAATTTAATTTTTTTATTCAAAATGCCTTTAGAATTTTTTTTTTTGCTTCCATATGAATTGCCCAAGTTTGTGTCTTAAGTCTTTTAAAAACTGATATTCCCACACATCAAGTTCGTGTCTTAAGTCTTTCAGTCATTACCTTACCTTACACACAATATCTCTCTATCTTTGACTACAAAGTAAGAGAAAGAGAGAGAGAGAGAAAAAAGTACGATACTGTAATCACTCCATGCTTGTGTCTTAAGTCTTTTATTTACGTGGAAGCAATCTCAGCAATCATTTCCAATAAGAAAACGTCTCTCATCACTCTCAGAGTAGTGAAACGGGAAATTGTTTAGGAGAGGCAATATATAAAGGGGCAATATATAACTTGTTCGTGTCTTAAGTCTTTTGTTAAACTCAAAGCAACGATGTTTAGACACAAAAAAATACTTTTAGACTTCGAAAAAAATATTTAAAAAAAATCGCGCCTTGGAAAAAAAAAATTGAATTTATTTATTTTTTTTAATTTCAATTTTTTTGATTTATAAATTTTTTACAAATTTATTATTTTTTAATTTGTTTCATATTCAATTTTTTTTTTAATTTTTATGACTGCTATAATTTAATATTTTTCATTTATTTATTTTTTATTTAAAATGCCTTTAGAATATGTTTCCATCAACATAAAATGTCAAGTTTGTGTCTCAAGTCTTTTAACTGTTATCCCCACACATCAAGTTCATGTCTTAAGTCTTTCAGTCCATCGCTTTACCTCACACACAATATCTCTCTATCTTTGACTACAAAGTAAGAGTAAGAGAGAGAGAGAGAGAGAGTGAAAGAGATAAAATGTGATACTGCAATCACTGCATGCTTGTGTCTTAAGTCTTTTATTTACATGACAACAATCCCAGCAATCATTTCCAATAAGAATACATCTCCCATCACTCTCAGAGCAGTGAAACGGGAAATTGTTTAGGAGAGAGTGATAAAGGCAATATAATAAAAGAGAACCCATTACATGTTCGTTTCTTAACACTAGAAAGACGGGAATTTTGTATATACCTATATTGCCTAAAATCGGTCAAAATGACTTCATTCTGAAAAATTTTTTATTGTGTAAAGAAATTTTTTTAAACTATTTTTTTAATATTTGTTACATTATTTACAATCATACAAAACGTTGTTATTATTTGTTTTCGGTGGTAGGGCTCTCGGGTTTCCCCTTTTGAAAAATAAGAGCGCGGACAAAACGTTCGAAAAAAGAGGAAGACTTTACTCTAAGAGTGAAATCGACTGGAAATATAAAATTAATTTTTCCCGATTTGTGTGTTCGTATGTGTTTCTAGAGTAGCAAACGGGTTTCGATGTTGTTGTACCGATCTGGTCATATAAGAAATTTACTTTATACAGTAATAAAAGTAGTTTGATTATTTAATATTTCAAAAAGGTCAAAATGACCGCTTTTAGGCTATTTAGGTATAGCACATGTGAATACGGGGAATGAAAGAGGGGAGGAAGCAGCTACTATGATTAATAAACGTAGTTCTATGTGGTAGAAAAAGTCACCAAATTTTAAAAAGCTGAGTCATAATATACACAATTGTTTTTGTACTTGAAATTTAAAAACCGTCAAAATGACTGCTCTCGGCAATCTAGTGTTAAGTCTTTTGTTAAACTCAAAGCAACGATGTTTAGACATGAAAAAATATGTTTAGACTTCGAAAAAAAATATTTTGAAAAAATCCACGTTTTCTAATGGACCTCAAAAAAAAATTCGGACCTTGTTTAGACTTCCAAAAAAAATATTCTTAAAAAATCCACAACCTATTATTGACCTCTAAAAAATATTTTAAAAAAATCCACAACCTTATGGTAGTGACCCCTTAAAAAAATATTTTAAAAAAATCCACGCCTTGTAATGGACCTCAAAAAAAATATTTTTAAAAAATCCGGACATTGTTTAGGCTTCGAAAAAAATATTTTGAAAAAATCCACAACCTATTATTGACCTCTAAAAAATATTTTGAAAAAATCCACAACCTATTATTGACCTCTAAAAATATTTTAAAAAATCCACGTCTTGTAATGGACCTCAAAAAACTTTTTTTTTTTTTTTTTGAAAAAATCCAGACATTGTTTAGGCTTCGAAAAAAATATTTTGAAAAAAACCCACAACCTATTATTGACCTCTAAAAAATATTTTTAAGAAATCCACCCCTTAAAAAAATTTTATTTTTTAGAATTTATTTATTTTCCCCCAATTCCCCTTTTCTCTCTTTCCAGTGCTTCACCACAATTGCTTTCTTGGTCTGCCTTGCCCTAGTCTCTGCCGAACCTCCAGCAAATAACTATTTGCCACCCAATCAGCAGCAACAACCCTCCAACAACTACTTGCCACCCCAGAACTCGTATCAGGCACCCAACAGCAATTACTTGCCCCCTCAACGTGGTGGTGGTGCCCCTGGTGGTGGTGTTGCTGCTCCCTCAAATAGTTATGGTGCTCCCGCTCTAACCTCAGCCATTTTCCCCAAACAAGGTGCTGGTGCTCCCTCATCTGCCTATGGTGCTCCTGCTGCTGGAGGTTATGGCCAAAGCGCCGGCGGTTATGGTGGTGCTGAAGAAAACTACGGTCCTGCCAAATACGAATTCAAATATGACGTTCAAGATTATGAATCGGGCAATGATTTTGGTCATATGGAGGCTCGTGATGGTGATTTCACCACTGGCCGTTACTATGTTTTGTTGCCCGATGGTCGTAAACAAATTGTCGAATACGAAGCCGATCAAAATGGTTATCGTCCCTCGATTCGTTATGAACAGGTCAATGGTGGTCAACAGGGTGCCGGTGGACGTGGTGGCAATTACAACAACGGTGGTTATGATAGCAATGCACAACAACAACAAGGCAAATTTGGTGGTTATCAATAAGGCTCAAAAAAACTCGAAACAAACTAGGCTTAATGAAAACAAAAAAAAAACTCAGTTAGAGAAAAAATGAAGTGGATGAAGAAGAAGAGGAGACACATATGATTTTTAGTCGTTAAATAATTTAGTTCGTTAAGAAAACAATTTGCAAGCAAGGCTTTAAAGCTTCTCTACCTCCTTCACGTTTATGTAAAAAAAAGCTCTCTCATTCTAGCAACTCCTGGAAGCCACATTTCTCTCTCCCAAAAAAAAGCCTTAGCCTTAAGCCTGCCTTGAAATGAAAACAGCAACGCCAACTTGCCATAAAGCTTTCGTAGGTCATTGTTCAAAAAAAAGAAGAAAATCTCCAACAAAGAAAATTCTCAATGACCTGCAAAAGCTTTTTTGTTGTGTATAATTTTTAATTTTTTTTGTTATCGTATTATCACCGTTGTTTCGTTAAGTGCTTTCATTGTTCTCTATTGTATATTTCAAATCGATTGCTTACTCACACAAGCAATGACACACACACAAACAAACATAAATTTCTCACATATGATTTTTCAATCAATCACACACACACATCTACATACAATCATACCCCATTAAATATAAACTTAATTTTATAAAAAATACTCATTATTTTATATAAATAAAAAAATTGAAATATATTTTTTTTTTAAATCATAGCAAACTCATTTATAAAAAAAATCATGTAAAAAAATGTTGATGTATAAATAAATAAATAAAATGCATTTTTGTATAAAACAAAGTAAATAAATTGTGGTATCATTTAATAAAAAAGATCTAAATAAGGCACGGATTTTTTAAAAATATTTTTTTTCGAGGACTAAAATAAGGCTTAGATTTTTATTTTAAAAATATGTTTTCATGACTATTATATGGTGTGAATTTTTTAAATAATTTTTTCGAGGTATATACAAGTTTTGGATTTTTTTAAAAATATTTTTTCTAGGTATATACAATTTTGTCAAGGCCTAGAATAAGGCGTGGATTTTTTAAAATAATTTTTTCGAGGTCTATACAAGGCGTGGATGTTTATACCCTTCACTACACTGTGGTACAGGGTATTATGTCTTTGTGTATATGTTTGTAACAGGCAAAAAGAAACGAGATAGACACATGGTTCCTTTTGAGAATATCCATAGAATCACTTTTTGAGTCGATTTACGCATGTCCGTCTGACCATGTTAAATCGTAAACAAAGTACAGGTCGCATTTAAGATTCGATTTGGATGAAATTTGGCACAAGTCACTTATTTGGCACAAGGACGAACCCTATTGAAAATGAAGAAAATCGGTTCAGATTTTGATATAGCTCCCGTATATTGTTTCGTCCGATTTAAGGTAAAAGGGGCACCAAAGTCCCTATATATCGTTCGATTTGCATGAAATTTTGCATGGCGTATTAAATTAAGTCTAGAGTGATATGTGCCAAGTTTCGGGAGAATCGGGTCAGATTTATGTATAGCTCTCATATAGTTTTTCGTCCGATTTAAGGTAAAAGGGGCACCAAAGTCCCTATATATTTTTCGAATTACACAAAATTTGGCATATGGTACTAAACTAGGTCCAGAATGATGTGTGTTAAATTTCGTGAAAAGCGGTCCAGATTTAGATATAGCTCCCATATATATTTTCGTCCGATTTTATGTAAATGGTGCACCAAAGTCACTACATATCTTTCGATTTGCGCGAAATTTTGCATAGTTCACTGAATTAGGTACAGAATGACGTGTGTCAAGTTTTCTGAAAATCGATTCAGATTTAGATATAGCTACCATATATAGTTTTGTCCGATTTTATGTAAATTGAGCACCAAAGTCCCTCTATATATTTCGATTTGCGCGAAATTTTGCATGGCATACTGAATTCAGCCTAGAGTGATGTCTGCCAAGTTTCGGTTCAGATTTAGATATAGCTACCATATAAAGTTTTGTCCGATTTTATGTAAATGGTGCACCAAATCCCCTATATATATTTCGATTTGCGTGAAACTTGGCATAGGGTACTGAATTAGGTCCAGAATGATGTGTGCTAAGTTTCGTGAAAATCGGTTCAGATATAGATATAGCTCTCATATATATTTTCGTCCGATTTTATATAAATTGTGTACCAAAGTCCCTATATATAATTGGATTTGCACGAAAATTGGCATAGGGTACTAAATTAGATCCCGAATGATGTGTGATAAGTTTCGTGAAATGCGGCCCAGATTTAGATATAGCTCCCGTATGACGTGTGTCAAGTTTCTTGAAAATCGGTTCAGATTTATATATTGCTCCCATATATATTTTCGTCCGATTTAAGGTAAATGGGGGCTCCAAAGTCCCTATATATCGTTCTACGTGCACGAAATTTGGTGGTTTCGTTTAAAGGATTCGTTTCAGATAGTTGCACCCTCCTGCGCGATTAGATGTCAACACAGCACCTCTTCCTTACCCTGACATATTTTCCGAATATTACGAGTATTCAGTACAGCATTTGTCCAAATTCCCTTCACCGTGGCTTGTGTTGTGATGTTCGGCTTTCAATTGTGGCCTAAAGATCGACTCGAAAAAACACAAACAATTAAGTTTTCGGCCCACTTTATTCCAAAATTATTATCTGATTCGCCCTCTAGTGTGGCAATGGGTTACTAAATAAAATAATATATAATTTCACACAAAAGTCAGGGTCCATTTGACCCGCTAAATATTGACCGATTTTTATTAAAATGAGAGTGCTTATTCTTTAGCCCGATCCCCTTCTCCATGAAAAAAATTGAGGCATTTGGAGAGACCAGAAAATCAGACAAAAATTAAGTATTTAGTCCATTTCATCCCCTAAATATTCACCGATCTTTACCAAAAACATTGGGATCTTCATTGGCCAGAACCCATCCTAAAATGAACCCAAAATTTCGTGAAGATTGGTCCATAACTGTGGCCTGTAGAGTGTTTACAAATTATAATGGACAGAAGGACGGACACACATGTCTAAATCTACTCAGCTAGTCGAGATATGACGATCAATATACTTAAAGGTGGGTCTAGGACCAATAATTCGCAGCGTTACAAACTCTACCCTGATAACATAGTTGTGTAGGGTATAAAAAACCAAAGCTTGTGTTAGTCTTGAAAACAATATTTGTAAAAAATCCACACCTGTGTTCTGACCCTAAACAATATTTTTAAAAATATCCACGCCTGTAATTAGACCCAAGAAATATAAAAAAAATTATATTTTTTTCCTTTACAAAATAAATTTAGAATTATGTGTGAACTCTTTGTTCCAATTCTCAGGAAATCCTAATAAACCACAAGCCCTTAGACAACTCAAGAGTATCTGCTAAGAAACGTGATCTCTTAACATCAGCTATTTGAATAGCATTACAATTCCGCTTCCTACCAAAAAAAAAAAAAAACGAACCTCACGACTAGGAAATACGCAAATCACTGGGTTAGTGTTTCATCTCAAACTCAAGGGCTCTTTGGTGTAATCTGAACTTTGTGGTAGTGGTTCTTTAAAAAAAAACACGCCTTACTTTTCGTGTTGTTCTTCTTTGCTTGCTTTATCGTGCCATTGTTAAGCGAGGTTGCTGACTTTATCTTCAAGAAATAAATCATTAAACGATGCAGCTTTTGTGTGTGATGCACACTTGTTCATGATTGGCAATTAACTATTTGTTTAAGAACAAAACAAAAAAAAAAAAAACAATTATGGCCTGGGAAAATATTATTTACAACAATGAAGATATTCAAATTAGTAACGGTTTTGAGTTCTTAAAAAAAACAAATCAGAAAAAAATATATATTTTTTTATTCTCAAGACAAGGCCTCTTCCACAATAACCTCTTCTTTAAAAGAAATATTTTTTTTATGTTTTTAGGAATTATTTTGGGGGTCATACAAAATCAAGTGCAGAGAGTACTCTAGTTAAGTGTTATTGTCATCATCTGCAATTTAAAACACAGTTGAATATTTTCAATTAGCTTTTTGTTTTTTTTAATAATAATTAGAGTACTCAAAATAAATTGAGGTTCTTAAAATTCATTTTTAAGATATCAAGAGCAACCTCAGATTTTTAATACGCAGTCAAAATATTATATAGCCATGAAATAATAGAAATAATAGTGGCTATTAAATGCTACAGTAGTGGTCACATAAAAATAGATCTGAACATCTTGTTATTCGCATTCAAAGTTTTCTTAGCTTTTATTTATCATAAATTTTATTTATTTATTTATTTTTTTTTTTTTTTTTTTGTAAAATATGACAATATGCGGATCTCAAGTTTATTGCCAATAAAGAAGTGCAATCAAAACATCACTGTCAATTTGTTATGTTCGGCAAAATTTATGATTGTGGCTGTCAAAACAGTTGCGCAGTTTGATAAGTTCATATTCATTATATGCTATTTATATGCGGTCTATTATTATTAATTTTTAATAATTTATTAACAACAAAAAATTAATATTATGTTTTGATAAAAATGGATTAAAAGCGTGAATTTAATTGTTTTAAATATTTTTTTAGCTCCAAACAAGACTTATTTTTTTATCGTAAATGTATTCATTCCACTTCATTCTAATTGGAAGAAAAACTGTTATAAATTGTATTACTCCTTGTGTAAGTCATAACAAATTAAAAGACTTAAGACACAAACATTCCAATTACAATTCATTTTGTCTATCTCTCTCTCTCTTTTCATCAGAGGGAAAACAATGTTTTGGTGTGTCATTTCAAAAGACTTAAGACACAAGCTTTCCAATTATAATATATTTGGTATTACATACTCTCTCTCTCTCTCTCACACTCTCTTTCTCTTATAACAGTTATAACTGTTGGTACCCCACTCTCATTGTCTAGACTATTAATGTTGGGTGTTAAATCAAAAGACTTAAGACACAAACTTGCTAAAGGAGATATTACATACTCTCTCTCTCTCCCTCACATCCTCTTTCTCTTATAACAGATATAACTGTTGATACGCCTCTCTCATTGTCTAGACCATAGTTGGGCAGACGTGCACACCAGCGTTGATGCGTTCTCTTTACATTTTTTGATGTTAAAACAAAAACAAACATTAATGAAATTTTTTCCGAAATTTTTTTAATGAATTTATTTTTTGAACTCCCTGGAATATTATTTATGCTTCAAAAATATTAAATTTAATAAATTATAAATTCATGTTTTTATTTTCTCTTAAACATTTTTTAAGAGAAATTTTGCCCACCATTGCTATTGATGTTGGGTGTTAAATCTCTCTCTCTCTCTCTTACATTCTCTTTCTCTTGTAACAGTTATAACTGTTGCTACGCCACTCTCATTGTCTAGACTATTGATATTGGGTGCTAAATCAAAAGACTTAAGACACAAACTTGCTAAAGGAAATATGTGTCAAATTTATTAGAGTTAGAAAAAGAGAAAATAGGCAAATGAGTGTATCTCTTTTAATAAAATATATCATTTTTTTGGGCGGATAAATTGCATTTTTATTTATTTATTACGATTTAAAAAAAGAAACAAAATACTTAAGGTCCATACATTGTATTTGAAAAATAATAGATAATAGATTTTAAAAGAAAATGGGCGGATAAATGGCATTTTTATTTATATATTACTATTTTTGCGAAAAAAAGACTTAAGGTCCCTACATTGTATTTGCAAAATAATATCGATAACTGAAAAAAATATTTGGATTTTTTTCTCATCATTACCACAAACTACTTTACAAAATTCAAAACTCAACAACACCTTGCACTTGTAATGTGAGACAAAAATCTCCAAACAAACATAAACTTGATGGGTTGTTTTTCTGGCAGCAAAAAAAAAACATGCCATTAAACTTAATTACGCAACAATTATGTAAAACAATATCATTGATACCGTTAACTTGTAGACCATGTGAATTTTTTGTCAAACCTCAAAAAAAAAAAAAAATGTTTACGGAATTAAAAAAAAGAACAAATGACGGCATTTGTTACCCTCCTCTTTATTCAATTTGCGGTTTTGTTTATGTTTAGGGCATTCAGAGGTTGTGTATCAGTTCGCAAGAGGGCCTATGAGTGTTTTTTTTTTTTTTTTTTTTTTGATTTTTTTGCCAGCCCTTTTCTAACAAATGCCACACTTGATGATGATTTGACATTAAATTGTGAAGTAAAAAAGTGTAGAGGAATTGAAGATGAATTTTTCCAAATATCAATTGTGTGGCAAATAGAGGTTTTTTTTCAAATAATTGAAAGTAAAAAAATTGTAAGAAATGTTTTTGTGTATGTTTGCTACACTTGTTATTGGTGTCAAGTGTCATTAAGATTTGAAAATGTTTTTTTTTTTTTTTTTTGGGAGAAAAAAAGTGAGAGGAGATTTTTTGGGTATGTTAATTTTTTTGTTTAAATTTTTTAAGTGCTATCGAACTCTGATGTTGATTATGGCATTAATAAGATGATGGACGTCAACACATGGATGATATTGATGATTATTTATTTATTTTTTGGTACTCTTTAATGAAATTTCTTTTTGTAAGACAGCTGGCCAAAGTGTGAGGTTATGTAAAAAACGTAAGGTAATTATTATTGGATTTTGAAAATTAAAATATTTTTTTTATTTTTAGACATAAATGACCATAAACCATTATCGTAAAAACACCAACACAAGCTAAAAATCTCTTGAAAAAAATATAACCAGCTTAACTTCTTGTTTTTATTTTCATTATACCCTTCACCACACTGTGGTACAGGGTATTATGTCTTTGTGCATATGTTTGTAACAGGCAAAAGGAAACGAGATAGACACATGGTTCCTTTTGAGAATATGCATAGAATCACTTTCTAAGTCGATTTATGCATGTCCGTCCGTCCGTCTGTCTGTCTGTCTGTCCATGTATTTTTGTGATCCGAATTGGATGAAATTTGGCACAGCTCATTTGTTTGGCCCAAGGACGAACCCTATTGAAATTGGGAAAAATCGGTTCAGATTTAGATATAGCTCCCATATATATATTTAACCGATTTAATCTAAACGGTCCCTATATATATCTTTCGATTTGCACGAAATTTGGTACAGCATAATGAATTAGGTCTAGAATGATGTCTGCCAAGTTTCGTGAAAATCGGTCAAGATTTAGATATAGCTCCCATATATAGTTTCGTCCGATTTCATGTAAATAGTGCCCCAAAGTCCCTATATATCTTTCGATTTGCACGAAATTTGGCATAACGTACTGAATTAAGCCTCGAGTGGTGTCTGCCAAGTTTCGAGAATATCGGTCCAGATTTAGATATAGCTCCCATATATAGTTTCGTCCGATTTCATGTAAATGGTGCACCAAAGTCGCTATATATCTTTCGATTTGCACGAAATTTGGTACAGCCTAATCATTTAGGTCTAGAATGATGTCTGCCAAGTTTCGTGAAAATCGGTCCAGATTTAGATATAGCTCCCATATATAGTTTCGTCCGATTTCATGTAAATGGTGCACCAAAGTCGCTATATATCTTTCGATTTGCACGAAATTGGGCATAACGAACTGAATTGAGTCTAGAATGATGTCTACGAAGTTTCGAGAAAATCGGTCCAGATTTAGATATAGCTCCCATATATAGTTTCGTCCGATTTCATGTAAATGGTGCACCAAAATCCCTATATATATTTCGATTTGCACGAAATTCGGCATAACGTACTGAGTTGAGCCTAGAGTGATGTCTGCCAAGTTTTGAGAAAATCGGTCCAGATTTAGATATAGCTCCCATATATAGTTTCGTCCGATTTTATGTAAATGGTGCGCCAAAGTCCCTATATATCCTTCGATTTGCACGAAATTTGGCATATCGTAATGAATTACGTCTAGAATGATGTGTGTTAAGTTTACTGAAAATCGGCCCAGATGTAGATATAACTCGCATATATAATTTTGTCCGATTTAATGTAAATGTTGCACCAAAGTCCTTATATATATTTCGATTTGCACGAAATTTGGTATTGCGTAATGAATAAGGTCTAGAATTATGTGTGTTAAGTTTCGTGAAAATCGGTTCAGATTTAGATATAGCTCCTATATATTTTTTCTTCCGAGTGTGTGTAAATTGTGCACTAAAGACCCAAAGTTTGTCTGATTTCCACACAATTGGTACAATGAACTGTAGTTACTATAATACATTTCCTTTACATTGCTTTATATAATTTTGTCCCATTGTAAGAAGCAACCCTATATCTGACCAAATGAAAACTTTAGTGTAGGTTACAGAATGACATGTTTATGGATCCATTTTCATGTTAATGGTCCTTCAAAAATTCGACGTCTGTTATGATTCATCTGTTGAATATACCCAAAGTGGTGAAGGGTATCATATAGTCGGCCCCGTCCGACTTTACTGCTTTCCTTACTGGTTTTTAATTTGAAATCGAAATAAAAAACAAAGAAAAATATGACAAAAAATAATATTTTTATTTATTGTGGCATTAATAACAACAAAACAAAAAAAAAAATTAAAAAAAAATCATATCAACGTTTCCCATCTTTTTTATTTTTTGTCTTGTTGTGGTCGTGGTCTAGGTGGCCTAGTCTGTCCGTCTATTTCATGTTTTTTATCTAACATTGACCCACCACCGCCACCAACCACCAACAACTGTTAAGTACAACATTTTTATTGGATCTTAGCCAAGTTCTGCCATCGCCATCATCATCACGGTGAATCATTAACACTGTCGTCATCATCATCATCACACCTTAACATGGTTTTGAATTTCAATTTCACACAATTTTTTTGGCAAGCGGTTTTGAAAAAAAATATTAAAATTTACACGATTATAACAGTAAACAAGAATTCAGTGCTATTTGAGGTTTTTATTTCTGATTTTTTTTTTTTTTTTTTTTGAAGATTGTGAAATATTTTTTGTTCTTCTTTTTTATTATTAAAAGGGTGTTCTTGGCCCATTGACATGGGAAATATGTTCTACATTCTAATATTTTATTTTATTTAAATTTTTTTAAGAATATTTTTTTCATTGATAATTTAAGAGAATTCTCACCTAAATCAAAAAAAAAATTAGAAAAAAATACGACCCTAATGGAGGTCAATATTATTAATTAATATTTTTTAATATTTAATAAAAAATAATTTTGAAAATAATCTCAAGAATACTTGGAGGTCTACCAAGCCTTGAAAAAAATATTCTCGATGATAACAAATTTTAAAACTATATTTAAATAAAAATTCTTAGAGGTCAGGCAAGTAAAAACGAAAATTCCAAAGCCTTGAAAAAAATATTCTGTAAAAAAAACTAAGTCTGAAACCTGAAGCAAGACGAAACATAAAAACAATATTCATCCAAAAGCCCAAAAAAACTATTTTGAGCCTTAAAAAAATGTACATAAAAAAATCCGGACTTGGAACCTTGAAAAGATATACAAGTAAACTAGTGGGAATTTTCTAGGAAGAAAGTTTTTTTTTCAGTCACCAGGAATTCGGAATGCCAAATTTCATCCACTTCGATGAGAAATTGTGTCAAAAACCTATAAAAACCCAAAAATGGGACTCTCGAACTTTAATCGGATGTAACCTCTATACCTGTGGGGATGTGTTAAGTTCATGAACATAGTTCATGAACATTTTCTGTAAATTGTTTTTTTTTTTTCTCCCTCTAGGTTTATGTCGGTGTGAAATTCGACATAAACCTTAAAAATACGAAAAATGGGGCGGAACCGTTATATGGGCTACTTCGAAGCATAGTCCAATATGGATAATTCTTCGTGAGGAAATTTTTCACTTGATGAAAACCCAAAATTCAAAATTACATCCAATTTGGTGGAAAATGTGCCCAAGTTCCCCAAAATGTCGAAATTTGGGAGGTACCCATACATGGGGCCTACCCTAAAAAGTTGACCGATTTTCATAAATTTTGTAGAGAAAATTTCTACCCAATGAGAACCCAAAATACCACAATTCAACGGCCTATTTGAAAAGAAAAACGAGCCCAAGCTATCAAAAATATCGAAATTTGCAAGGTTTGCCTTATATAGGAGCTATCTCAAAATATGGGGTAATATTCATAATTTTTGGTAGGGAGCTTTTCTACCAAATGAGTAACCGAAATACTAAATTACAGCCAATTTGGTGAAAAAATGTGTCCAAGCCCCCAAAATATCGATATTTGGGAGGTAGCCTTATATGGGGGCTACCCTAATAAATTGAGCAATTTTCATAATTTTTGGTAGAAAGTTTTTCTACTCAATGAGAGCGCAAAATACCAAATTACAGCCAAATAGGTGGAAAAACAAGCCCATGCTCCCCAAAATATAGAAATTCGGGAAGTACCCTTATATGGGAAGTACCCCAAAATTTCCACCAATTTTCATAAATTTTAGTAGGGAGATTTTCTACCTAATGAGTAACCGAAATACTAAATAACAGCCTATTTGAATGAAAAACGTGCTCAAGCTCCCCAAAATATCGACATTTGGGAGGTACCCTTATATGGGAGCTACCTCAAAAGGTGGACCAATTTTCATAATTTTCTGTAGGGAGATTTTCTACACAATGAGATCACAAAATATCAAATTATAGGCCATTTGCATGAAAAGCGTAGCCAATCTCCCCAAAATATCGAAATATGGAAGGTACTCTTATATGGGGAGTACCCTAAAAAGTTGACGAATTTTCACAATTTTTGGTAGGAAGATTTTCTACCCAATGAGAACCCAAAATACCAAATTCCAGACAATTTCGGTTGAAAAACAAGTTCAAGCTCCCAAAAATATCGACATTTGGGAGGTACTGTTATATGGGAGCTAACCAAAATATGGACCAGTATTAATAATTTTTGGTACAACGATAAGTTATAACATGATAACCCAAAATATCAAATTCTAAACAATTTGGTGGAAAAATGTACCCAAGGTCCCCAAAATATCGAAATTTTGGAGATACACAGGTATATGGGGGCTACCCTAAAAAGTTGACCGATTTTAATAATTTTTGGTAGGACGACTTTCTACCCAATGAGAACCCAAAATACCAAATTACAGCCAAATCGGTTAGAAACCGATCCGAAAATCCACAAAAAATTAAATGAGTGAAGTACCTTTTAAAAGGGGCTACCCTGCATCAATTTCGATGATTTTTGGTAGGGTGGTTTTCTACCCAATTAGACCCCATAATGCAAAATTACAGCCAACTTGTTTGAAAAACAAGCCCAAGCTCCCAAAAATATCGAAATTCGGAAGGTACATCTATATGGTGGCTACCGCAAAAAGTGGACCAATATAAACAATTTTTGGCAGGAAGATTTGCAACCCAATGAAAACCTCAAATACCAAATTACAACCAATTATGTTGCAATATGTGCTCAAGCTCCCCAAAAAATCGAAATCTGAAAGGTAAGGTTATATGGAAGATACCCAGACACTTGAATGTTTTTTTTTAATTTTTGGTATGAAGATTTGCTACCCAATGATAATTCAAAATACCAAATTACAGGCAATTTGATAGAGAAATGTGCCCAAGCTTCCCAAAAATATCGAATTTTGGAAGGTATTGTTATATGGAAGCTATATCAAAACGTGGACCAATATTAATAATTTTTGGGAAGTGAATTTGCTAACCAATGAGAACCCCAAATACCAAATTACAGCTCAATTGGTTGAAAAAACACCTCAAGCTCCCAAAAATATCAAAATTCGGAAGAAACCCTTATATGAGAGGTACTCCAAAATCTGAACCGATTTCAATGAAACTTAACACACATCATTCTAGGCTCAATTTGGTACTCTGTGCAAAATTTCGTCGCAATCAAACCAATTTTGAGTATTTTATGGGCCATTTACACTAAATCGGCGGAAAATATGTTAGGGAGCTATTTCGAAATCTGAACCCATTTCAACGAAAATTGTTATACTTGATTCTAGGCTCAATTTGGTACGATGTGCAAAATTTCGTTGCAATCGAACAAACGTAGCGACGTTGGTGCTCCATTTACCAGAAATCGGATGAAAATATATATGGGAGCTATATGTAAATCTGAACCGATTTTAACGAAACTTAACATACTTCATTATAGACTCAATTTGGTACGTTGTGCAAAATTTCATTGCTATCAAACAAACGTTGCGTCTTTGGTGCACCATTTACCTGGAATCGGCCGAAAATATATATGGGAGCTATATCGAAATCTGAACCGATATCCATAAAATTTAATACACTTCATTCTAACCTCAATTCAGAACGCTGTGCAAAATTTCGTTGCTATCGGGTAACCATTGAGACTTTGGTGCACCATTTACCTGAAATCGGACGAAAATATATATGGGAGCTATATCTAAATCGGAACCGATTTCAATAAAACTTAATACACAACATTCTAGGCACAATTCGGTACGATGTGCAAAATTTCGGCGCAATCGAATCAACTTTGGGTGTTTGATGCACTATTAACCTCAAATCGGCGGAATATTTATATGGGAGCTATATAAAAATCTTATCCGATTTCCATAAAACTTAATACATTTCATTGTAGGCTCAGTTTAATAGTCTGTGCAAAATCTCGTCGCAATCGGGTAATCATTCGGACTTTGGTGCACCATTTCCCTAAAATCGGACGAAAATATATATGGGAGCTATATCAAAATCTGAACCGAATTCAACGAAATTTAATACACCGCTTTGTAGGCTCAATTCAGTACGCTGTGCAAAATTTCGAGGCAATCGGGCAATCATTGGGACTTTGGTGCACCATTTACCTAAAATCGGACGAAGTTTTGTATGGGGGCTATATCCAAATCTGATCCGATTTCAATGAAACTTAATACACTTCACTGTAAGTTCAATTCAGTATGCTGTGCACACTCCGACAAACAATGGCTATTTGGTGCAGCATTTACGGGAAATCGTTCCAAAATATATATATGGGAGCTATATCTAAATCTGAACCGATTTTCACCAAATTTATTGAAATTCATCCTTGGGTCAAATAAATGACCTATAGCAAATTTCATCTCATTCGGATCATAAATACGATATATACGAGCTTTGCAGATTGTGTTATAGGGTATAAAAATATCGTGCATCAGGTATGTGTCTTAAGTCTTTTGTTTTGATGTAAATTTTTAAAATTCCAAGAAAAAATATCGATAAATAATTTTGAGAATATAAATAAACTATGCAAATATTTGTCCCCCCAACAAAGACTTAAGACACAAACTAGATGTGTTACCGGTAGGTTTGTGTCTTAAGTCTTTCTGTGATGATAAGGCAATTCCAATGCATTTCAAATGCAAAAAAGGCCTACTAAACATAAATATTGAAATAAATTAATTAAAAATTTATGAAAATAAAATAATGAGTGGATGTGTTGATTTCAAAAAAAATATATATAAAAAAAATATATAAAAAAATATTAAAAAAAAAAATATTTGAAAAAATATGTTTGTGGCCATGGAAATCGGACGAAAATATATATGGGAGCTATATCTAAATCGGAACCGATTTCAATAAAACTTAATACACAACATTCTAGGCACAATTCGGTACGATGTGCAAAATTTCGGCGCAATCGAATCAACTTTGGGTGTTTGATGCACTATTAACCTCAAATCGGCGGAATATTTATATGGGAGCTATATAAAAATCTTATCCGATTTCCATAAAACTTAATACATTTCATTGTAGGCTCAGTTTAATAGTCTGTGCAAAATCTCGTCGCAATCGGGTAATCATTCGGACTTTGGTGCACCATTTCCCTAAAATCGGACGAAAATATATATGGGAGCTATATCAAAATCTGAACCGAATTCAACGAAATTTAATACACCGCTTTGTAGGCTCAATTCAGTACGCTGTGCAAAATTTCGAGGCAATCGGGCAATCATTGGGACTTTGGTGCACCATTTACCTAAAATCGGACGAAGTTTTGTATGGGGGCTATATCCAAATCTGATCCGATTTCAATGAAACTTAATACACTTCACTGTAAGTTCAATTCAGTATGCTGTGCACACTCCGACAAACAATGGCTATTTGGTGCAGCATTTACGGGAAATCGTTCCAAAATATATATATGGGAGCTATATCTAAATCTGAACCGATTTTCACCAAATTTATTGAAATTCATCCTTGGGTCAAATAAATGACCTATAGCAAATTTAATCTCATTCGGATCATAAATAAGACATATACGACCTTTACAGATTGTGTTGAATATTATAATAATGTAGTACATGAGGTTTGTGTCTTAAGTCTTTTGTTTTGATGTAAATTTTTAAAATTCCAAGAAAAAATATCGATAAATAATTTTGAGAATATAAATAAACTATGCAAATATTTGTCCCCCCAACAAAGACTTAAGACACAAACTAGATGTGTTACTAAGCGGTAGGTTTGTGTCTTAAGTCTTTCTGTGATGATAAGGCAATTCCAATGCATTTCAAATGCAAAAAAGGCCTACTAAACATAAATATTGAAATAAATTAATTAAAAATTTATGAAAATAAAATAATGAGTGGATGTGTTGATTTCAAAAAAAATATATATAAAAAAAATATATAAAAAAATATTAAAAAAAAAAATATTTGAAAAAATATGTTTGTGGCCATGGCAACGGCGTTGAAAATGTTTGAACCCGAAAAAATATTTTAATAAGATTTATATTTTTAACCGCCTCATTTAAATAAAATCATAATAATATGAATTTGTAACATAGCTGTGCAATTATGATGGGATCCGGTGGCAATGAACTTGAAACGATTTTTTTTTATTTTTATTTTTTTATTTTATTTTTTTTTTTTGTTTTATTTTATTTTTGTGGGGGAGACAGCAAAAATGTTGTAATATTTTTTATAGAGAATGATTTCACTTTTTTGTAAACTCGCACAAAAAGAACTAATTACAGTTCAATAAACATATTTAAACGTGTTCACCATGCTGATTACGAAGAATTTTTGTGCGTAAGTACTGAATTTTTGGCGAAGATGTTCAGATTTTAGTTTTACATTTCGTTTTTTTGGCAGACATGAGGGTGCCTCGAACTTTGCTGCAATCTTGATGCATTTCTACGTGTTTAGAATATTAATTGGGAATTTTTTTTATTTTAAGTTTTTAAAACAATAGTGTGAAAAAAATATTTAATATAAATACGCCTTAAATCTAGAATATTGATATCAGTTATCAAAATCAAGCAAAATAGTCTACAACAACCAACAACAACATCTAGGATAATCGAAATGGTTTTTAAGGTAAGTTTTGGAAAAAAAAGATATTTATTTTATTCAGAAAAATTTCGAAACTTTTTTTTTAAATTTTGAAGCATTGAAAAATTTCGAATTTTTTTTTTTTAATTTTGAAGCATTGATTTTTTCGTTTTCAAAAATTATTGAAACCATTTTTTCAAAAAAAAAAATTTTTTCAAAATTTTTAATTTTTTTTTTAACTTTTATAGAATAATTCTCAAAAATTTTTGAAAAAAAAAAATGTTTCTAAATTTATTTAAAATAATATAACAAAAATTTGTAAATATTTTTTTTCAAAACAATTAAAGTTTTTAAATTTGTCCAAAAAATTATCATTTTTTTCAATACATTTTTTCAAATATTTTTTTGATTTTTTTTTTCAAATTTGTCAAACATTTTTTAAAATTTTCAATTTTTTTATTTATTTTCAATATTTTTCAAAATACGCATTGAAAGAAAATCATTCATTGATTTTTTCTTTTTCAAAAATTATTGAAACATTTTTCTCAAAAAAATTTTTTTTCAAAATTTTTAATTTTTTTTAACTTTTATAGAATAATTCTCCAAAAATTTTGAAAAAAAAATGTTTCTAAAATTAATTAAAAATAATATAACAAAAATTTGTAAATATTTTTTTTTCAAAACAATAAAAAAAAACATTCTTACAATTTTTAAATTTTTCCAAAAAAAATATAATTTTTTAAATACATTTTTCAAAAGTTTTTTGATTTTTTTTTTCAAATTTGTCAAATATTTCTTAAAATGTTGTTTAAACGTAATTAGAATATCTCTAAAATTTTTGAAAAAAAATTTCAATTTGTTTACAAATCAATTTTGATTTTTTTATAACAATTTAAAAAAATTTCATTGAAAATTTTTAAAATATTTCATTCAACGTTTTTTTTTTTGTGTTTTTTTTCTATTTTTTCAAATTTTGTTTAATATTTTTCAATATTCTTCAAAATTGCATTGAAAAAAATTCAAAATTTCTAAAAATCTTTTTCAATTTTTGTTCTCAATTTCTTTAAACTATTGAATGCGCAAAAATTTTTAGGTATTTTTTTGCAGATTTTGAAAATTTGATTTTCAAAAAAAAAAATAATAATAATATTTAAAATTTTTATATAAAATAATTTTTCTACTTCAGTTTTTAATCATTTCCTGCCTGGCAGTTAGCTCTGCAGTAGCAGAAGCTCCCTTGGCACGACATCGTTCAGCACCCTATGCTCCTGCAGGTTTTCGTCCTGACATACCTTTCAATCTACCCGGAGAATATTTGCCACCCTCTAGTTTCGATGATGCTGCTGCTGAACAACAATTTCCATTTGCCGACAATCAAGGCTACGATTTTGAGATTTCCAAACAGCGAGTAGAATTTGCCGGGCAGGAGGTACAATATGTACCGGTAAGTGAACCCCACAAGCGATATGGACCACCACCAACCAGTAATCAACAACCAGGAATAAATAATAACAATGGAGGAAATGCTGGTGCTGGCAGACCCAATCGTCGCCCCTTCAATCGACGCCCCTCATTTCCCGGCAGACAACCGAATTTCCCACAACAGCCACAGGGTGGTAGTTTCACGCCACCACAAGGTTTACCCAATTCCCAAACCGATGAACGCTTCGAACCTCAGCAAATACCTCAGCAACCTGCTGCCCAATATGGTGCTCCCTTTAATGTAGATCCTCGACAAGCCGGTGGTTATGATTATCAAGATGAAATCGAAAAACATTACGCCTTGGATGCTCTGAATGCTGCCATCGAGAAATATAATCGTTTGCAGGATAATCATGCAGATAAAATTTCTCATGGCCAATATTTTGTTGTAAATCCTGATCAATCAGTGCAGAAGGTACAATTTGTTACGAAACAAAATGAGAAGGAGGCCAAAGATAATGATTTCACTGCCGAGTTGAAATATACCAAAGTTGGGGAACTTAAGGACCCACTGTACAAATATAATGCCGAGGGGCAATTGGTGCGCATAGTTAAGAAGTAAGGGGATATATTTTGGATTCCAAAAGAAAACTTCATTAAAAGCGAGAAAAATTAATGTAAAAAATCATTTTTTTTTTTTCGATAATTTCCGATAACTTGATTATTTTAGCTAAATGTCTATACATTTTGAGCATTTTTTTTTAATTAATAAGGAAATTTTAATAAATACCTTTAAAAATTTCAAATATTCGATGAATACAATTTTATTTAAATTTCGATAATTTTCGATAAATCGATTTTTAAGATTTTGCAATATTTACCATCATTAAAAATGCCCACATAGTCTATAAAAAATAATTTAATTCAAATTGTTTATAATTTTCGATACGTCGTATACAATTTACATTTCGATAAGTTTCGATAAATTGAATATTTAATACATTTTTATACAATTTCAAATATTTTTTATAATTTCATTAAAAATTACAAAAATGAAATAAAAAACGTAATTTAAATTTCGATAATTTTCGATAAATCGATTATTTTATAATTTTTTTATTTTTCAATACTAAAAATTTCCACATTGTCTATAAACTATAAATTTATTCATATTTTTGTCATTTTCGATACGTTGTATATAAATTGCATTTCGATAAATTTCGATAAATCGAATATTACAGATAATTCTATTTAATTTTTAGGCCTAATTATCATTTATAAATATTTTTAATTAAATAAAATTTGAAGAAAATATAGTAATTTTAATTTCGATAATTTTCGATAAATCAATTATTTCTAAAAATATTATTTTTTTAGTATTAATAAATCGCAAATATACTAGGAAATATAATAATATAATAATTCACATTTCTGTATATTTCAATACAGCGTATACAATTTACATTTCGATAAGTTTCGATAAATTTGTATTTTAGACTAATTTTTTATAAATTTTGTATATTTCTATCGTATTTCTATCAATTTCTTAAAAATTGAAAAAATCGATGAAAAAATTTAATCTGAATTTCGATAATTTTCGATAAATCGATTATTTAACAAAAAATATCATATTTTTTAACATTAATAAAACACAATTATACAATGAAATTCAAATTTCCACGATTTTTGATAATTCGCATAGAATTTAGATTCCGATAAGTTTCGATAAATTAAATATTTCAGAATTTATTTTTATAAAATTTTCAAAATTGTTGGGTATTTATAAATAAATTTAAGGGATTATTTTGAATATTCCAATAAAATCATGAAATAAAATGTAATTTCAATTTCGATAATTTTCGATAAATCCAATATTTTTCGATAACTTTCGTTAAATACATTACTTTTTTGGAAAAAAAATATTTTCAATAGCAAATTTAAAGTTCGATAACTCAGTTGTATGGAATCGCTTCGATAACATTCGATAAATCGATTCTTTAAATCACTTTGATAACATTCGATAATCCGTTTTTTTACATTTTTTCGATACATTTATACTTTAAATCACTTTGATAAAATTCAATAAATTGTTTTTAAATCACATCGATAAATCGATTTTTTAATCACCTCGATAACATTCGATAAATGTATATTTTGGAATAAAGAAAAAAATATTTCTTAAAATATCCACGGTTCAAAGTCACTTGAGTTCTTTAAGTCACATCGATAACATTCAATAAATCGATTTTTTTCACTCATTAATCATTGATGCTTTTTGTTGAGCTTTTTTGGTCAGGTGTTTTAGATGAAAATAAAAAACTGATTTTTATTTCATATTTTGCTCGACGTTAAGATACATAAGATTTTTTTCACTTTAAAAAAATATTTCTTAAAAAATCCACGCCTTGAAAAATATTTTTTTTATATAAACCAGTTCTTATGTTCTATTATCACTTAAAAATATTCTTTAATTAGTATATTATTTATTCAATACTATTAATTAATTCTATATATTATTTTAATTTAAATAACAATTAAATCCCTTTTAAATCAACGTTTTCTTTACGTCATACGCCATGTGTTTTCATTTTGGCGCCATCTACAACCACTTCACACACATATGGGCCGCTCAGTGGTTGTTTTGACACTCTCTCGCTCTCTACCTGCCCTAACTCAGCCATCTGTCCACAAAGAGAACTATAGAACCCTAGTATCTTGCTCGTTTATCATTTCGTTTGGTTGTTAAAAAAGATTTGTTGTATATTTTCCCCCATTCTAACAACAAAAAACAAATAGAAAGCCAAATAATTAATAAAATATATAGAAAAATGTGTGAATTTAATAAATAAAAAACAACAAAAATGTTGTTTAATTCATAACAAAAGGTATACGAAAAGAAAATCAATGGAATTGCAAAGAAATTTTATCAATTGACATGGAGAAAAAAAGCAGAAGAAAAATATGGATAGTGTGTGTGAGTGTGGAGAACACACAAGTGTTGAAGTGTGTGTGTGTGATGGCATGTGTAAAAACATGAAACGGCGCGGCGAGCGCGAGTATCTGTGAGGAGGTTGTTTTCAATATTTTTTATTGTTGTTGTGTGTGGTTTTTGGTTTAGTTTTTTTTCTGCTGTTGTCGGCGGCGGCAAACAACAAAGCAAACGTAGAAAAAAAAACAACGACGATTGTAAATAAACAAAAAAATACAGCAACAACAACACCAACAGATATGAACAGAATAATGTACTGTGGGTTGGGAAAAAAATGAAATGAAGGCAAGATAGAACAAGAAAAAAAAACAAACATCAAATGGCAACAATAATAAAACCAATATGATGAGCAAAGCAAAAAAAAAACATTTATGGAACAAAAAATAGTGGCAAAAAAAGTGTGTTGCATTTCGAAAAAAAAAAAAATATTTTATTCTAAAACAATACACACCTACAACAGCATGAACAAAACTGAATGACAGGCTATTGTGGAATGCTATTTTTTTTTTTTTTGCGGTGTGAAAAACCAAGGTAGAGAGGAGAGGAAGAGAACTAGCAATCATTTCTTTTGATGTCCAAGCCGCATTTGTATGGTATTTTTTGTTGTTGTTGTTTTTTGTTTTCTTCCTCTTCCAAGAAATCCTTTGTTGCTTGAAAACTTGTTTCATGTATCTATGTATTTAGATCAAAAAGTTTAAAGTTTGCTCGGAAGGATGTACGATGATGTGCTATGTGCATGCATGTTCACTTTGGATGCTGTATCAAAATGAAGACACAAAAAAAAAACATTCTACATTCAAAGTAGTGATCCGTGACCAAAGGCTATCATCATTAAAGAGGTTGAACAAAAAAGGCAATAACAATAAAAATAACCAACGTGTTTCCATAGGCCTTTTCAAAGGAAGAAGGAGGAAAACGTGAGGTTGTTTTTATATTTTTTAAGAAAAAAATTTGAATTAATATTTATTATTTTTTAGATTAAAATTGAGGCAATATTTTTGTTTAGACGCGAAAAATTGTATTTTTATGGAAATAGTCTCTATTAAGTAAAGAAAAAACATGAGGTTATGTTCTTCTTATTTTGAAAAGAAACTGAATTAATATTATTTTCTTATAATTTTAGATTAAAATTGAGGAAATATTTCTTGGGAACAGTATAAAATTTGGATTTAAGAGGAAATTTGTAAATCTTTCGATTTCGATAAAAATATATAGAACCAATAGGCTATTCGGCTGACAATCATTTACAAAAACAGAAGTAAAATTTGAAGATTTGGGATCCAATTAGACCTCAAGATGCCAAATTAGAGCCAATTTGGTTGAAAAACCTACCCAAAATACCGAAAAACAAAAGTAAAATTTAATATTTGAGACCCAATTAGATCTCACGATGTGAAATTAGAGCCAATTCGGTTGAAAAAGTACATTAAATACCGTATATTGAGCATACTGTTAAACTGGGTCTATTCCGAGACTTGGTATAATATAAATAATTTGTCGTTTCGAGATTTGACACCCAACGAGAACTCAAAATTAGAACCAAATCAATTGAAAAACTTGAGCAAACCAAAAAAAATAACTGAAATTTTGGAGGTACTTTCATATGGGGACTAGCGTGAAAATTGGACCTATATTGATCAGAAAAAGGATGTACGATTTGATACCCAAAATATCAAATTGCAGCCTATTCGGTTGAAAAATGTGCCATAAATATCGAATTTTAATGGTACCGACCGATGCTCTGGAGCTACCCCGACATTTGGGTTAATATTGATTATTTTTGATAGGATGACTTGCTATCCTGTGAGAACCCAAAATACTAAACTACAGCCAATTTGGTTGAAAAGTGTGCCTAAAATATCGAATTTCGGGGGTACCCTTTGACTGGAGCTACCCCGACACTTGGGTCAATATTGATTATTTTTGGTAGGTTGATTGGCTACCCTATGAGAATCGCAAATACTAAATTACCGTAAATTCTTTTGAAAAAAGAGCCTAAAATATCGATTTTTTTAAATATCGATGCTCTGGAGCTACCCCGACACGGGTTAATATTGATAATTTTTGGTTGTATGATTTGCGACCCTATGATAATCGCAAATACTAAATTACAATCAAAATTCGTTTGAAAATAGTGACCAAACTATCGAATTTCGGGGGTGCCGTTACACTGCTGCTACCCCGACATTTGAGTCAATATTGATTATCTTTGGTAAGAAGATTTGCTACCCTATGAGAACCCAAAATACTAAATTACAGTCAAAATTCGGTTGAAAATAGTGACCAAAATATCGAATTTCCAAGCATATCAAAGGACCCTGAAAAAATATTTTAAAAAAATCCATTTTTTAATTCTTTAAGAGATATTCCCCAAAATAAAATCTAATCCATTCCCTTGTGTTTCTTCTCTTCCAGAAACGTGTTTTCCTGTAATTAAAAACAACAACAAAAAGTTTCTACTTTTTGCCCTCCCAAGGATTTTTTATCTGTTTTTTTCTAAATGCAACAAATAAAGGATTCCGAATCTGAGGAAGAACATCACAACACCACTAAAGGACAACAAAAATGCCCACAACTAATAGATGTGTGTTACAATGTCGGCAGTGGAGGCGGCGGCAATTCCACGTTGCTATTTGCCTTCTGGCCATAATCACAACAACAACACTACCATCAATGGTATTTACATATCAACAACCACAACAACAAACCACCAATTCAAATACAATACTACAACAGCAACAACAACAACCAAATGTTCCTTTAACACCAACTATATTACAACAACTACAGCAACAACAGCAGCAGCAGGATAGAGATGCAGCAAAAGTAGCTGCCATAAATATACCAGCATCGATTGCTGCTGCGGCTGCTGGTCTTCCTGGGCTGAAGCAAACAAAAGTGCCTTTACACTATAATAATGCAACGATTGAATTGGTACCAGCAGCAGCGGCGGCAGCTGCAATGAATGTGATGGTGGCAGGAGGATCCTCGCCACCATTATCATCATCTTCAGTGTTAATAAATAATGTTGCTGGCCAACAACAACCCCAACAATTCCTACAAACTCCGGCCAATGTTTTCTTTACCAATTATAATAGCCAACAAAATGTAAGGCAGCTGCTAAGGAACATGGATGAGCGGTTCAAGAATATGCGTAATGTGGAAATGCGGGTGGCAACCATACAGGTTAGTTTTTGGAACACCCTTTTAAAAACATTTCTAATTTCCCTTCCCTTTTGTCTTTTAGGAAATATTCGATTCCATGCATTTCTCCAGTTCCTCGGCATTTACATTCAATAAAAATCTCTCGATAAATGGTGATCGCATACCCCTGGCCCTTTTGGAATATAAACTACAACAAGATCTGCAGCACTTCAGCAAAAGATTGGCGGAGAAAATCGAAAAAGCCCTGCATATTGTACGCGACCTAAGAGATTTCTTCCAAACCAATATCACCCAAATTGTACAATTCACCGCGGAATATGAAGAAGACCTAGAAGAAGAGGAAGATGACTCTGACTCCGAACCTGAATTTGATATGGAATTAAATGACATAGAACGTCCATTGAGTCCACACATAAAACCCCTGTATTTAAACACTTTCATACAATCCTGTTACGATGTGGACTCAACAAGTTTCACCACCTCGTCATCGTCTTCATTGGCGGAAAATTACAATAAACAACAAATCGAAATACTCAATTATGATAAGACTGATGATTACACGGCTCCATTAATGAAAAATTACATAGACACCTCTTTGCTCAACGAAAAAAATGAACTAACAATGGAGGCGAACTCTTATATCAAAGAAAAAATCAAATCCCTAAAACAATCGCTTCTCAAAAACGACAAATCACCCTGGAATCTGGAGAAACCCCATGTGGGAAATCACATTAAACATATTTATTTTCTCTCACGCAGTGATGACGCCAGTGATTCGTATAATCGTTTCTACCACGACTCCCATTTTCGTTATCTCTTTACCTCGGTCATACAAAAGAAATATGTCTTCCTTCTGCTCGATGTGGGTTCGGCAATGAGTGGTGAACTCTTGGAGCTGGCAAAATCATACATATCAAATATATTACAATTACTATCATCGAATGATTTAATAAGCCTGGTATGTGTTTCCGATGAAGTGGAAAATATGCTGCTACTAGATGCCTCCGATACGGATGCAGCAAATGGCCTCTATTTGAGTTCGCGTGAACGTAAAGAGGAAATTCTAAATTATATTGGAAGTTTGTCATTGAGTCGCACGTTAACGAATCACTCATTGGGTTTTGAGTATGCTTTCAAAATGTTATCGCGTTTGGAAAATGCCAGCCTTATTGGTGCCCAAACACCCATCGAATTTGTCTATATTACCCGAGGATTGCTAACGAATTTCTCCGATGCCATGCATGTTTTAAATGTTGTGGCCAAGGGCCAAAAATTGCTACAGAAGCCAATTGTCATCAATGCTTGCGGGGTGGTTTTGGGTGAGTAATAGAAAAAAATAATTTCAGATGGCGGTAAGGTGGACTGAAGAGGTTTAAAGTCCTTGCTTAAAGGCCTTCAAGAGTGGCCTAAAAGATCCATACTGTGAAGCCTAAAAATCCACACTCTGTGGCCTTAAAGTGTGGCTTAAATTCTGAGGTATTCGGGGTGGCCTAAAAATCTACATTCTAAGGCCATAAAGATGGTCTAAAAAATCCACACTCTATGACCTTAAAGGTGGCCTAGAAAATTCCAAATCTGTGGCCTTAAAAGTGGCTTAAATTCTGAGGCCTTAAATGTGGTCTAAAAATCCACACTTTGAGGCCTTAAAGGTGGTCTAAAAAATCCACATTCTGAGGACATAAAGGTGACATACAAATTCACGAGGTTAGAGGTCTTTAAGTGGTCCTAAAAATTAGTTCTAGGCATTGAAAAATACTTTTAAAAATGTACGCCCGGTTCTAAGACCTGTTCTAAGGACCCTGAAAAAATATTTTTATATTTTTTAAATAAAATTTTTTAATATCTCCCATTTCTGTCTTTCTTTCAGATGAAAAACGCATAATGTATGAGCGCCAATTCCTCACGGACATAACCTCACAAAATTACACCAAATATGATATCGATGTCAAGGATTGGTATAAACCAGCAGATTTACAACAATTAAAGGGCAACTTATTTTTTCTAACCAAAATGCAACAGGATACAATAATACGCACCGCCACGGCCATTTTTCAAAAAGATTTTCAAGATCCCTATTTGATAAAGACATGGCAGGTCCACCCACCCATTGTGGATGCGAGCAGTAAGGGTAAGGATTTTTTAATTCAATTTAAATAATATTTTTTCTAATATTTTTTTTCTTTTCTCCTTACAGATAGCATTGTGTCCATAACCCATGCTGTCGCCCCATTCGGTGTAGTGGGTGTAAATTTATATCTCTCCGATTTAATAGAAGATGTGAATAGCTATCATTATCAGCAACAGCAATTTGCCCTGAGTAATAAGGGTGACAACTCGTATGCCTTCCTGATAGAGACAAATGGTAATACCCTAACACATCCAGCTTTCCCCAGACCGGTGACTTTGAATCAAACCCCTTTCCCCGTGGATATACAATATTTGGAAAATTCTACAAATTTTGCCGAAATACGTCAGAGAATGTTGGCGGAAGAAAATGGCAATGCCACCACCACAATTTATTTGACCAAAAATCGAAAGCAAGAGAAATTCATACGAACATATCAATGGCATAATATTTTGGGGTTCTATGTCCTGTGTATGGTCAACACCAGGAGGACGGAGGAAGCCAATTCTACAGCGAATAAAAATACAGAATTGAAATTAAATCTTCAACTCCCTGCCGCCTTGCCACTGACCCTGAAACACTTTGCCTCAAAAAATAATATACCCATGTATCCGCCACCACCCCATAGCGATGATTATGAACAGTATTTCACGACAATTGATTTAATCTATCATCGTTTGGATCTGCTACCACCGGCGGGAACCACAAATTTATGCCGCTACTTTCGACAAATATCCACCATGGATGCTGCCACATTATTTCTAAGTTCATTGGCCTTTGAATCGCCATTTACCTTCCTGCACAATAATCGTGTTAGTTCGTCACAAAATCAATTGAAAACCATATCGGAAAGTATCATTGCCTATTTGAAAGATTCCACGGGGCTGCTGGCCAATCCAGGGTTAAGGCCACAAATTAGGCAAGAAGTAAATGCCCTCTACACAGCCATGCAGCATTTGAAAAAGCGCCATCAAGATGCCCGTGGATCGTTGAGGAACTTCATCATCCGGCGTTACATTGCCTCGGTGAATGGTGTGTTGCAGGTCTATCCCGGTTGCCTGCTTAACAATCTCTTTGATCCCTCACAACGCACCTGGTATCGCAAGGCCATACAAAACCCAGGCAGATTGGTGGTTACAGAACCTTACCTAGATGCCGCCGGGGCAGGTTACATCATCACCATTGCCCACACCATATTTGAAGGAAAATCAAATGCTTTACATTCCATAGAACGTGATCAACCGGTGGCCATTGTGGCCATGGATGTTCCCTATGCCTATCTTTACAAGATCATCTTGGATTCCACGCCGCTGTGTTTGATGCACAACATCAAGTGTCTGCTCTTTGAAAATGAGGGTTATTTGGTGGCCCACCCCTCGATGATGGAGGCCAAGACGGCCACACGTAATCAAAGGCGGCCCCATGAACACATTACCCACAAGGAATCCTATTTGGCCAATGACATCTTGAATCACAAAAGTTTGGTACGCAAATTGGCCTGTGCCAATTATCAAAATCGTACCCTGCAACGTTACTACGTGTTCAACACCTCTCTCAATGAGATCCTCACCAATGTGGTACATGGTGAGCGGACCAAATATGCCATAGCCCTTATCAAGGGTTCCAACATCTTTGCTGCCGTCCTCAATTCCACCTGTGATGGTGGTGCCTTTTGCCCCTGCAGTACCATTGATCGCCAATGCCTAAATTGCAAGCGTATGGATCAATCGGATTGTGAGTGTCCCTGTGAATGTCCCATGACAGTGGCCACAAATGGTGTGGGTGTGGATTCGGTCACATCTCTACTTGATGCAGAAGATGAGGATATTGATGACGGTGGTCCGAATTTATCCTATTTAAATATCACCAAACAATATCCGTATTGTGAGCCACCCTATGAATCCTATACCATGGAGTCTTCCCAGCTAATGCATGAACAGATGCTCGGTCTACCGTCTTGTGTCAACATCAATTGTGATATTTACAATACTCAGCGTGAATGTTTGGGTGTTATGGGTTGTGAATGGTGCCAGCAGGATGTGGATGGTAATGGATTTGCGGCGGCTTTCTGTAGTGCCCAATCGACTTGCTATAATGGTGAGTTGAAAACTTTTTTTGAAAAATTCTAAACGATGAAAAAATATTTTTTTGCAAAATTCAAAACCCAGAAAAAATATTTTTATAAAATTCAAAATCTTAAAAATATTAAAAAAAAAAAAATCAAAACCTTGAAAAAAATATTTTTAAAAAATTCAAAACTTTGAAAAAATATTTTTAAACAATTCAAAACCATGAAAAAACATTTTTAAAAAATTCAAAACTTTAAAAAAATATTTTTAAAAAATTCAAAACTTTGAAAAAATATTTTTAAAAAATTCAAAACATTGAAAAAAATATTAAAAAATGTACGCTTTGAAAAAATATCTTAAAAAATCTAGGCCTCTATTAAAAAAAAATTACGCCTTGAAAAAAAATATTAAAAAAAAATTTACGCCTTAAAAAAAACACTTTGAATAAGATATTAAAAAAAAATTTACGCCTTGAAAAAAAATATTAAAAAAAATTTACGCCTTAAAAAAACACTTTGAAAAAGATATTAAAAAAATCTACGCCTTGAAAAAAAATATTTTAAAAAAATCTACGCCTTGAAAAAAATATTTAAAAAAAATCTACGCCTTGAAAAAAAATATTTAAAAAAAATCTACGCCTTGAAAAAAAATTGTTAAAAAAATCTACGCCTTGAAAAAAATATATTATAAAAATCTACGCCTTGAAAAATTATTTTAAAAAAATCTACGCTTTGAAAAAAATATTTAAAAAAATCTAGGCCTTAATTTTTTTTTAAATATAGGCTTTGAAAAAATATTTTAAAAAATCCACAACTTGAAAAAAATATTTAACAAAAATCTAGGCCTTGAAAAATTATTTAAAAAAATCTACAGCTTGAAAAATAATTTAAAAAAATCTAGGCCTTGAAAAAAATATTTTTAAAAAATCTACGTCTTGAAAAAAATATTTTAAAAAAATTTAGGCCTTGAAAAAAATATTTAAAAAAAATCTACGCCTTGAAAAAAAAAATATTTAAAAAAAGGTAGGCCTTGAAAAAATATTTTATAAAATCCATGCCTTGAAAAAAATATGTTAAAAAAATCTACGCCTTGAAAAAAAAAATACTTAAAAAATCTACGCCTTGAAAAATATATTTTTAAAAAATCTACGCCTTGAAAAAAATATTTTTAAAAAATCTACGCCTTGAAAAAAATATATTTTAAAAAAATCTACGCCTTGAAAAAAATATTTAAAAAAAATCCACGCCTTGAAAAAAATATTAAAAAAAAAATCGACTATTTTTTTAATAATTTTTTTGTTTTTTTTTTCTCTCTCTCTCTCTCTCTCTCTTCCAGGTGTCCTTGCCAGCTTGTCACCCTATGGTGACTTGTATGATGATGACTTGATGGCTGCCCATGGCTATAATCCTTCGCAAAAGCCCAGCAATTATTCGGCATTTGGCCCAGTAGGTGGTGCTTTAATTGTCCTGGCCATTGTCATCGGTTTTGCCATCTATTGTTATCGCCACAATGTCGACAGCTCCTCCCAGGAACAATTCTATATGGATTCCATGCAAGAAGAGAACTATGGCCTCCCCCTGTCACGTTTCAATTTTGATGATTGCCAGGCAGATGATCCCCCGGGAGGTGGTGGTATTAGTGGTGGCTATGATCACACTGCCGCCCAACGTAGCCTTATGAATGCGGCGGATATATCCCCCTACCACATGAGTACGGGTAGCAGTTATCGTCGGCCACCAAATGGTGAATCGGATCATGGTTATTCCACCATGACACCACATGAAGATTCATCGGATCATCAATGTTTTACACTGGCCGAGCCGCTGCTGCTGAACGATAAACGTCACAGTAAATCCGATACAATGTCCATATCAACATCCATATCATCGCCCACAAATCGTCAGCAACAACAACAACACCATTCATCATCATCACATTATGGATTTCCCTCGTCCAAGGAGTCGCGTTATAATTTAACCTCGCCGAAAAAATATTCACATTCACCCAGTCGTGGGGTATATGAACCGACCACAATACCCCTACAAAGTTCATTGGCAGCTGGGGGTAATGCTTGTGATGATGGTGGTGGCTCCGTGCCGGGAGCTACCCATCTTATTTTAGCTCCTGTTACTGTACACAGACACATGGAAACTTCCGAATCATAGCCATAATTTTGTATAATTGTTTATAAATATTTTATTTTGTAGATTTTTTGTTTGTTTCGATTTTAATTTTCTTATGGTAAGAAAATTAAATTCCAACAACAAATTTGATTGCCAATATTAGTTTTTAAGGTATTTTTTTTATTTTCAAATCCAATCCAATTAAGCATTTAATTTAAGGTATACACCGAACTTCTTTTTTTTAAATATAGTTTAACTATACAAAAGGAAAAAAGAAATGGAAACAAATATATAATATAACCAGCCAGGGGTCTCCACATAATACATGCGGCAGTATTATGGCCCTGATGAGACCTCTCATAATCCAAATCCATCATGTTGTTGTAACTACTAAACTTTTGCATGCATTTTTAATGCTTAGATATATATGTTTATGTTAAGATTGTTTAAACAAAAAATAATAATTGAGTATTATATTTTTTATATATATACATACTAAATGTTTCAATAAAAAATAATTAATTAAGAAAAAAATAGCCATGCGGTGCTTAACACACACACACAAACAAAAAAATATAAATATGTGTTCACCGCTATATTGGGCAGCCCCAAAATATCCCCTACTCCTCTCGCCCTCACTAACTCATGTCCATTTAAATTATAAATAATTAAAAAAATATGTACTTATTTAAAAGTATTATTGCTTTACATAACTACTACAACAACAACCATACATACATAACACACATAAAATCAAAATACATTTTTGTATACTATACTGAGTTTAAGATATCGACAAAATCATATAAAAAATAAACAAATTAAAATTATTTTTAAAAATTAATAAAAAGGTTTTAATTTTGGCGTGGATTTTTTGAAAAAAATTTTGTAGGGTCCTTAGGTTAGGTTAGGTTTGGGGATGTGTCAAGGCCTAGCTTTTACCAGTAGACGCCCGCCCCTGTACTTTCTTCCATCTTGGATCCGTCTGTATAGAAGGCCAGAAGGCTTTGTATGCAACAAGAAATGCCTGATACTTAATGCTGAGGGCCAGAGGCTTAAAATTCAGCATTGCGCTCAGAGCTGCTTGTGGCGTACTCCTCCTGGCTCCTGTAACTAAAATCGAGGCGGCTCTTTGTACCTTATCTAGTTTACTGGATGTCGACTTGTGGCGCAGACAGTTCCAACACACAAGAGAACCATAGAATGTATAATTCTGCTGTATATATAATGCATAATTCTGCTGTATCCAATACGTAAGGGTATCAGGAATGCCAACTTATTTAAGTGAGCGATTTATGGATTCAAGTTTAACGTTGTTCTATATATCTAGGAAGGCGGCCAGCGTAAAATTTGAATTTTCCATATTCCTCTCAATGTACCCACCTCGTGCAGTGAAGATTCTACAGACTTGCCCTCTTATCTCAAGGATAGGATATATTCTTGGGGAGGCAAATTGAAGCATCGCCGGCGATTTATACGGTTTGAATGTATTGACTACCCATCGTATCTTATTTCTGTTCTAGAGTCACAAGGGGCTGAGTGTCATCACGTTCACCGTCGATGGTACCCATATCATTGCAACCTGGGAAATGAGTCTCAGCTAGGAGATTAAGAGTCTCAAAACCAGAGTGCGTTCACGCTCCATCCTTCTTCTTGATACTTCCGATGGACTTCGGATCCTGGGATAGTAGTCTTCGAAACCTAGCAGCGTCGTTGACTCCTTCTATCGACACACAGAAATTTATCCTAGACTTTTTCTTTGCGCGTTTGATCTAGGAGTTCCAACAATATCGAGTTTTGAGTTATGCGCCCTGTTGTATGTCGTCTGGTCGCTTTCATGAGCTCACTAAGTCCCTGTTTTCTCAGGGTATGTAAGCGGACAGGATTCCTTATGGCATCTGAGAAGAACGTCCGCTGTAGGGTCCTTAGACAGGATTTTTTAAATATATTTTTTTATGGTCTACCAACAGGCGTGGATTAAAAAAATTTTTAGATATTTTTTTAAAAATAGTTTTTCAGGGTCCTTAGACTGACTGGATTTTTTAAAATATTTATTGTTTGCCTTAATAGTCCTTATTTTTTGTCAAGAGAAATATAACGGGAAACCACAACAAAATAATTGAACTCTTCTCCCACAGGTCTCTGCTATTGCATAAAGACTGTGGCGGCCTTGCATTGAGAACATCTTTCAGTTTGGTAATGAAATTTATTTTTAAATATTTTTTTTTTGCAATTTTTTTAGTTGCAAGTAAAAACAGAAAATTGTACTCACGCATTTTTGTTTTTGTTTGTACTTAACCCATAGGGGACCATAACGGGATATGTGGGTGAAAACTGGTGTACTTTGTTATTTATTTGTGTTGGATGAGAGTGGGAGAGTTGGCTGCAGTTTATCTGCAAAAAGGAAAATAGGAGAATATTATTATTGGGTCCATATGAAAGGTAGAAAGGACTTGATAATTTTGGAAAGTTATTATATATATTAAAAATTTTATAAAATTGTTTCTTGTTTGTCCCTTCATTTCCGCTACTCATGGGTTAAAAATAGTTCAAGAAATTCTCTCTGAGCGCCCAGGTGTCTCTCTACTCAGAGAGTGCATCTTCATTGTATGCAACAAGAAATGCAATTTCTTGCATCTTGTATTCAAATCTCATTAGATTTTCAAATAAAATTTGAAATTAATTTCAGTTGTTGGGTGTTTAACGAACGCGTAGCATACGCCAAGTTTCAAATAGAAACCACAAAAAACGAAATTTATTCTTTTTTCCCAAAAGATAAATTTCGTAGATAAATAAAATAAATTTTTAGATTTTGTAAAGTGAGTTTTAAAACAGAATAACAAAAATTTTATAAACAATTACAAAAATAAATTCAAAAATTAAAAAAAAACTTAAAAAAGACTAGTTCGTTGATAGTGCAAAAATATACGAAGTGTTATGCAATATATATAATTTACAAAAATAATGAAATGTCATAAGGTTTTCTTGTAGTATAGATTCCATTTTTTTGTTGTTTTAAAAAAATGTATATATAAATATGTGCATATTTATATGTAAAAAAAATACACATGAAAAAAATATTGGACTTTGTGAAAAAAATTGGAAATTAAAAAACCTTTTTCTTCAAAATAAAACAAACCCAAGCTGAAGAAGACTACATTACAGTTTTTTTTCAATAAAAATTAAAAAAAAAAATAAATTAAAATTTTTCGAAATTTTCCAACTATCCTCGCCTTGGATTATGTCAATTTGATTATGCATCACTTATGGCCAATTAGTGTTAATGACCTTCTATTGCACGCGATTTTTTTGTCTCCAATGCAAAGTTACATCATTTTTGGCAAATTACAATGGACGGGAATCGTCCCTAACCTCAAAATTGCTTTTAAAAAACAGTGTTTACGTTTGAAAAACACTGTTTCATTAGGCTTTTTTCGAACCACAAAAAAATTGAATTTTCGGTGACGCAATACATTAACCCTTGAACTTGAAATTTGCCCATCGATCGGACATCGATCAGGCATTGAAGACGGAAATCGAAAAATTAAAGATTTCCTTGCCAAGTTCTAATTTCGAAACAACAATGAAATAAAAAATATATACAAAATAACATTGAATTTGGAAAAGGCCAAAGGGAAGGGGTACAAGTTTTTCCTGATGAATCGGAACATTAATCAAAAATTAATTTTTCTGAATTTCAAAGAAGGTGAATTTTTCAAGAGAAGAAATTAATATTAACTAGGATTTACAGGAGGAAGATGATCGGAAGATAAATCGAAAATTCATTTATCTATATAGAAGTTTATCGGAGGTGAATTTTTCTATAGAAGAGTTCATCGGAAGTGAATTTTCCTTTGGAAGAGTTTATCGGTGGTGAATTGTCCTATGGAAGAGTTCATCGGTGGTGAATTTTCATACAGGAAAGTAAGAATTTTCCTATAGAAGAGTTCATCGGTGGTGAATTTTCCTATGGAAGAGTTCATCGGTAGTGAATTTTTCTACAAAAGATTTGATCGAAGGTGAAGTTTTCTACAGAAGAATTAATCGGAAAGTTCTTCTGAGGTGTATTCTGAGATTATTTTTGCATGAAGACTTTGGTTTAAAATTTTTACAAAATAATTCATCGAAGGTGAATATTTCTATAGGATTTTTGCTACAGCAAAAATATGGTCGGAATAAAAAAAAGAAAATAATTTTTTCTATATAGAAATTTATAGGAGGTGAATATTTCTATGAAAGATTTTATCAGTGGTGAATTTGTCTACAGAATATTTAATCAGAGGTGAATTTTCCTACAGAACTTTTTTCACAGTAGAGTCCAGTCGGAAAGTTCTTCTGAGGCGAATTTGGGCCTATCAACTGGCGTAGATTTTTTAAAATAATTTTTTAGGCCCATACATGAGCGTAGATTTTTTAAAACTACTATAATTTAAAAAAAATCAGGGTCTATCCATGGGCGTAGATTTAAACAAAAATTGTAGGGTCTATCCAAAGCGTGAATTTAAAAAAAATAGGGTCTATCCATTGTCGTAGATTTTTTAGGGTCTATCCATAGTCGTAGATTTTTTATGGTCTATTCATAGTCGTTGATTTTTTTGAATATTTTTTTAGAGTCTATCCATAGGACTCTTCTTATTGCTTAAAGACAAGCGTAGATTTTTTTTAAATATTTTTTTCAACAAGAATTTCTCTTTATCTTCATACCTTTGTTTTCTTTTTTTCATTTTCCAGTTGTTCCCGTAAACAAAACCCAACATCATTATGTTGTTCACCTCATTGATTGAGGCTGCTCAAAATTCGCCTTTCAAAAAGCCCTTCACCACAGCCAGCTGTGAACCAGCTATGGAAAAAGGTCAATTGACCGAACATCATCATATCCAAGCTGCTGCAGCTGCTGAGGGCGGTAAGCACAACAACAAAAATAGTTTTTACAATTTTAATAATTTTAACTTAATTCAAAACAATCTTACGTTTTAGATTCCTGTGAATTTGGTTCGAATTTATATTTTGCCCTGTGCGGTTTGGGCGGTGTCATCTCCTGTGGTACCACACACACAATGGTCGTACCATTGGATTTGGTCAAGTGTCGTTTGCAAGTCGATCCAGCCAAATATAAGAGTGTCGTCAACGGTTTCCGTGTAACATTGGCTGAGGATGGTTTTAAGGGTTTGTCCAAGGGTTGGGCACCCACCTTCTTTGGCTATTCAGCCCAGGGTCTGTGCAAATTCGGTCTCTATGAAGTCTTCAAAGTTATCTATTCCAATGCCATTGGTGAGGAGAATTCCTATTTGTACAGAACTTCATTGTATTTGGCCGCCTCCGCTTCGGCTGAATTCTTTGCTGATATTGCTTTGGCTCCCATGGAAGCGGCCAAGGTTAAGATTCAGACCACACCCGGTTTTGCCAATACCTTGAGGGAGGCATTGCCCAAGATGTCGGCCCAAGAGGGTTTGGGTGCTTTCTACAAGGGTTTGGTGCCATTGTGGATGCGTCAAATCCCCTATACCATGATGAAGTTTGCCTGCTTTGAAAGAACTTTGGAATTGTTGTATGCGTAAGTATGACAAGGGTGCTAGAAAAAAAGTGCACATTAATAAATGTTTTGATTTCTTTTCGATTTCAAGTTATGTTGTACCCAAACCACGTCAAGAATGCACCAAGGGCGAACAGTTGGTTGTCACATTTGCTGCCGGTTATATTGCTGGTGTATTCTGTGCCATTGTTTCACATCCTGCTGATACTGTTGTTTCCAAATTGAATCAAGCCGCCAAGGGTTCATCGGCTTTGGATGTGGCCAAGGCCTTGGGCTGGAGTGGTGAGTTCTATAAAGAAAAAATATATATTTTAATATTACTAATCGTTACGTGTGTGTGTGTACTTACAGGTTTGTGGGGTGGCTTAGTACCCAGAATTGTCATGATCGGTACCTTGACCGCTGCCCAATGGTTCATCTATGATGCCGTTAAAGTATACTTGCGTATGCCTAGACCACCACCACCAGAAATGCCCGAATCATTGAAAAAGAAGTTGGGCCTCACACAATAAACCGATGATTGTAAATTTTAGCTAATTATTTTATTGTAAATTTAATGAAAAAAGAAGAAAAAACGTTGTACGCTGCTGGATGCTATGTGCATCCATGAGGAAGATAATGTATTTAAAATTGTTAAAACGATTGTATGATGAAACGAAGTAATGTCTAATAAAGAGAGGAAAAATGTAGTAAATTTTTAAAATTTGGTATGGAATTTGGAAGGTGGTATGTTATTATCAAGGATTAGCAGAGCATACATTTTTAAAAGAATATTTGCTGGAGGGATTAAAAAAATATTCGTTAAAAATATCATTCTAAAAATTAACTCAAGGCCTATGAAGGCGAGAATTTTTTAGAGGACATTTCTCAAGGCCTTGGAATGGTGTGAAAATTTAAAAGAATACTTTTTTCAAAGGCTGAAAGGCAAGGATTTTTAACAAATATTTTTCCACGTAATTTCCAGAGAATTTGGTGGGGGATTTTTTTTTAATAAATGTATAGTCAACATTTAATAAATTTGATGAACTTACTTGAAACTAAATCCTTCGGGGAATTACCATTCGTCTGGAAAATGATAAAGGCTTTGTTGCGTACCGCCTACTGCGGCTCCTGGTGGGGTTCCAACCAGCTCAGTCGGGGCACCGCTTTAGGGGTGAATTCCCAACCCTACCACCATCAGCCCTAGGGGTCGAACAATCAAGAAGGAAAACGGAAATAGAACAACAAACAACAATACAAAATGACAACACACATACGACCATATCGAGGGAATTTGGTGTCAATTATTCCCGCACTTCGCCCGCCCAACCTTGACCCTTTTCGTCCTCATAAAGGCTTAATTTTAAAGGGCCCCTGATTCCACACACACTCACCTTACTGCAACATCGTCCTATCTTCCTCCCTCACAGAAAACAACTAGCAATTCATATTAATCTAAACATTTACACATAAACAATATTTATTAATTTCATTATTTCTTGATTACTTAAACCTAACATAAACACTTAGTCAATATTCTGAATTCCTAACACCTAAAGCTATCGATAAGTCACTGTTTCAGACTACCCACACAATCTATTGAAACGGCTCCTTCTGGCCACTCTATTATATTATTACCTCACCTAAAGAGCTCTCTTAAGTCGTTATTGGGGAGATTACCATTTGGACCCAAAATAGGCAAACGCAAGTTTCCAATAAGATATTTGGGGTAACCCTACACTTGTCGCATTTGTTAGGCGTTAAAAATTCTCACAATTTAAAATCTTAGATATTAATCACTAAATACTAACACATAACACACTTAATCTAACACTTAAAATTTAGTAAATATATTTTTGTTTGGTTTTTTTAAATTTTTTGTCATTTGGTGATTTGCTTGTTTTTAATTTGGTCTTTGATTACTAATTCATTTTTCTTTCCACTTTCAGATTTCTTCCAGGCGCTCGGCTCTGGACATTCGTATCTCAATTTTAAATTTCGACAAAGGTTACCTGGTTTCCAGATACTTATTTTCCAGGATTATTTTGGACGGACAGACAAATCAATTTATTGGCCAACTGCGTCCAAGCTTGCGTTGACGTGCTGTCTTCACTTTGGACTTAACCGTCTTCCAGCCAACTATTCTACGGCTAAAACCATGCCACATAAATCTTTTCGCCGAATAAGCCCAAAAAAAAATTGGATGACCTCCTCCGTGCAACGACTTGGAGGGGCCAATGCTTGCCTTTTTAGTTGATGAGGATGTTGGCGAGATTTTATTTTGTTCGCTCGCAGGCATAAGGCACTCAACAATAAAAAACAAACACAAGTCTTAATAAATTTTGGGGATTTTTTTGTTTTTCTTGGGGATTTTTGTTTTGAAAATTTGTTATAAATTATAGTCTCTCGACCAAACACCAAATAAATTTGATCGAATTTTCCCCTCCGTTATGCCTTTTATACCCCCGCAGCCAGATGCCATTTTCCCTCTTTTCTGGGATTCTCGCGCATTTTCCGACATTTATCATTTTTCCTTTATCTTACCTCTTGATCCCTACACTCGACAGGGTTGTATTTGCCAGGCCTAAATTTCAGACCAGATGGCAACGCATGAATTTCTCAACCGCTGTACTGAGCTTACTGTATCCGGCTCACTTTTTTCTGGCCGGCAGCAGCAAACACATCATCTCGGATAATTGCTGCCGGTTGTGTTTTTTTTTTTTATTTTTATACAAAAAATTATATTCACATGCAACAGCTTCTTCACTTCGTCACTGTCACTGGGAAAGAAAAAAACAATAAAAACATCTTAAAATTCATAATCAATTAAGTCATGGGCATACAATTCAAATAACCAACCCATTTCCCTTTAACTTAGCATACTTTTTGAAATATTTGTATTGTTTAAAGCCAGCAAAAGTTAAATCTGGACCTCCATTAACGATTAAAGCAGAATTTCACAACATTTTGGCGCGCATTATTTTGTCATTTGTTCTAATCATATCACTCTAACACAATAGAGTAGTAAAAGAGTCTCTTGCATTTTAATTTGTTGTTATTTTATACACAAGTAATATTTATTTAATTTTAATAAATATATTGAAACATATATTTAACTTGGAGATCAATTCGTGCCACTAATAATGGTTTTAAATTAATTTACAATTAAATTTAACAGCCACAGAAGAAAAATAGCCTCCACCAGTTACGCAGAGTTGTTCTCTCTGTTTGACAGTTCTCTCAACACAACAAGAGTAGGGATACGCAGTTATGGTCAAAGTCGATCTAGTGATCCCCTCAACGCAATCATAACAAAACAAAAAAACACGTGCAGCCGGGATTGTTTTATGCAGCGGAGCATTAATTTATTAATTCAACAGAAATAAAACAATTTCTTAAGGAAAAAGGAAGCAAGAAGAACCCTATTATGGTCCAGAATAAACAGAAGGGTGGCCCCAAGGCCAAACTTCCCAGAATTAACAAAAATGATGCCAGTTGGGAGAAAGTCAAACTAAAAGGTAATGTTATCTCTGAGGATGGTGTGGGTTTGGAGGGTTTAATTGGTCTGGAGGTTTTGGAGAGCTATGATCCGAATTTGGTGGAGATGTCAAAGGTAGGTGGAGGAGACTACACATTGGAAATGATTTTTAAATTAAAATTCCTACTTTTTAGCCCAAAACAACACGCAAAGAAAAACGCATGGAACGTAAAAAGGCCAGCAAGAAACCCAAAAAAGAAGGTGAAGAAAAAGACGAGGAAGAAGATAGTGATGCTTCCCTCTCAGAATCCGAGGATGACAGTGATGATGACAACGAAGTCGGTGGCAAGAAAAGCAAAAAGGCTTCATACAAAGAACGTTTGGCATTGAAGCTGCAAAAACGCCGTGAAAGAAGGGAACAAAGGAAGCTGGAACGTAAATTGGCCAAGAAGGGTGGTCAAGGGGTTGCCGAAAAGGTTAATGAAACTAAAAATGATAAAAAGGCGAATAAGCAAAATAAAAAGAACAAAAACAAGAAAGGCAAGCAGGCGGAAAGTGAAGATGATGAGGAGGAGGAATACAACGAGGATCGTTTCAAGTTATTGAGGCCTCCAAAGGAGGACGAAAATGAAGAGGATGAAGAAGAAAAAGACAGCGATGAGGATGATAGTGATGATAATGAGGCACCCTCATTGGTGGATGGCAATGCTGTAAGCATGGATGATTTGGTGGTATGTATTTCAGGGCAAGATCAGTCATGATTTATTGTAAAATACTGCAAGATATGAATTACCATGATCCTTGACATTCAATGACTTATACACCATAAGCTCCTAGAATGTTTAATATTGAAAATAGGATACATGGGTTAATGTTTTGGACTATACCCACATGAAGGTCCCGCTTTTTAAAATATTTTTATATAATTTTTAAAAGAAGAGGCTTTAATTTGGTATTCCGTCCTTCTTTGCCCTAGAAGTTTTAATTTTAATAACGAAAAATTCCATTTTTCTTAACAGGGTTGGAATGGTCTCGGTGTCCCCGATTGCATACTAAAAGCCTTGGCCGAAAAAGGTTTCAAATCACCCACCGAAATTCAATCGAAAACATTGCCCGCCGCCATATTGGGTAAAAAAGATATTCTCGGTGCTGCGGAGACGGGTAGCGGCAAAACATTGGCTTTTGGTATACCTCTATTGGCGGGTATAATGGAATTGAAAAGGAAAAACTCAAAGACTGGTATAAGAAAACCTTTAACAAAGGCCAAGGACAAACATCAAGAAGCGGAAGAAGAATTGCCGCAGGGAGATGAATATGAAGTGCCCATGGAGGTGGATGAAGAAAGTGGCAATGAAAGCGAAGAAGATGAAAATCAAAGTCCTCTTTATGGTTTGGTGCTGACACCCACCCGTGAATTGGCGGTGCAGGTTAAAAATCACATTGAGGCGGCAGCCAAGTATACAGGTGGGTCGGAGGTTTTATTTTTTTCTTGAATAAAAATAATTAATTTTGAAATATTGTTTTTAGGCATTAAAGTGGCTGCCATTTTTGGTGGCTTGGCAGTGGCCAAACAGGAACGTGTTTTGAAAAAATGCCCGGAAATTGTGGTGGCCACTCCAGGACGTTTTTGGGAACTTTATCAGCAGGATAATAAACATTTAAGGCATTTGGAGGATATTAGCTTTTTGGTCATTGACGAAACAGATCGTATGGTGGAAAAGGGCCATTTTGAAGAATTGAGACAAATTTTGAAGCTCATCAATGACAATGAACAGAAGAAGCAATCGAGACAGAATTTTGTTTTCTCGGCCACATTGACATTGGTCCACGATTTGCCGGAACATATGCAGAGTAAGGGGGCACATAACAAAATGAGATGGAGAGAGGGAGATGATTATTAATTTTTTTCTTCTTTTTTTAGAGCGTAACTATGGCAAGCGTCCCAAATTTGTAAAACAAACTGCCGAAGATAAAATCCAAAATCTGATTGAGGAATTGGGTATATCACAACCCAAAATTGTGGATATCACAAGGTCACAACGTAAGTGAATGGGGAAACATTTATGAGATTGAAAATTTTAATATGTTTTCTTCTTCTTTAGAAACTGCCCAAAATCTGACGGAATGCCGTTTGATTTGCCCCTTGGAACAAAAGGATTATTATTTGTATTATTTTGTCCAAAGACATCCGGGACGTACCATTGTCTTTTGCAATTCCATTGATTGTGTTAAGAGATTGGCCAACCTCTTTGGCCTCTTGAAATGTGAACCCTTACCCTTGCATGCCAATATGATACAAAAACAACGTCTTAAGAATTTGGAACGTTTTCGTGATAATCCCTGTGGCCTGCTGATAGCTACCGATGTTGCGGCTCGTGGTTTGGATATACCCAATGTGGAACATGTTATACATTATCAGGTAAGATAATAATTTACAACTATAATGGATCACTAGGCCAACGACAACCAATCTCAAAACCTATTGGGTAAAAACAACAGGCTAAGCTACCAACAAGTCGTATCTAGTCTCCAGTCCAGAGGCTGTTACCTCAGTTCTTTCTTTACTTTAAATTAATGTTAATTGTATTTATTGCATATTAAAAATTCTGTTTTTTTTAGGTACCCCGTACAAGTGAAAATTATGTCCATCGTTCCGGTCGTACAGCCAGAGCCAATAAGGATGGTATAACTGTGATGTTTATGGAACCCGGTGAAGTGAAGAATTATGTGAAGCTTTATAAAACTTTAGAGAGAAGTACGAACTACTTTTATATAAACAAAATATATTGCTTACCTTCAAAAAATATTCTAAAATTGCAGCTGAGGATTTGCCCCTTTTCCCCGTCTCGGAACGTTATTTGGCTGCTGTTAGAGAACGTGTGGATTTGGCCCGGGAAGTTGATCGCCAAGAATTGAAATTGAAACGGGTGCAAAGTGAAATGGGTTGGATGAAGAAGACAGCCGAAGAAATGGATATGGTTATTGAGGGCTACAATGATGAATCGTAAGTCGAAGGGAAATTGATTATAAATCTTAAATAAATTTGAATTGTTTTTTTTCCTTTCCAGTGGCAGTGATCAAGACGAAGATGCCTTTATCATAGAAAAACGACGCAATCGCATTCACCTGGCCAATGTAAGGCAACAATTGAAATCGTTATTGGCCACACCAATTTTCCCACGAGGCTTTAGTTTCAAGTAGGTTCATGGAATTGTTTATATTTTGATTTTAAATTGATTGAAAAATTTGCTCCACCAAATTTCCTTTAGATATCCCACGGCCACTGGTGGTTTGCAAGTGCCTGATATATCTGCCGGACCCGTACAAGATAGTGACCAAAAACCCAATACAGCTGTCAAAGCAATGCAGGAAGCTATTGAGGATATGAAAAAGGCAAAGAAAATGCGTAATAAAAAGAAAAAATAAATTTGATTTTGTAAATAATAATATTTTTGTTGTAGTAAAGTAATAATAAAATAATTCCTAGTAGTTACTTTAATGTTTAGTAACATAATAACGAACACCATTTTCCATTAATGAGCGGGCATATTTGGCCATAATCTGAGAAACGGAAAGGATGGGGGTGGAGAAGCATCTGAAAAGAAAGGAAAAATATGAAACATTTTATTCCAAAAAGAAAATGAAAATATTCTTAAAAAAATGTAAAAGTTTTTAAAAAAATCCACGCCTTCTTAGCCCTCGAAAAAATAATTTTGTAAATTCTCGCCTTCTTAGGTCTTGAAAAAATATTTTTTAAAAAATCCACGCATTCATAGGTCTTGAAAAAAATGTTTTTTAAATCTCCTTCAAAAACATTTCTACTTACTCAATATAAGGTTCAATTTCATCCAAAGTCCATTTCGGTTTGGTTTTAAACAGCATTCTCATGCGATCATGTATATTCAGGGGCAAATTTTCTTCCGCCAATGAGCGTATACAAGGCACCGCACCTTCCTTATCGAATATACCCAAACCTCTTAGATATTTTTCCTAAAAAAATACATTTTTAATTTTTCAAAATTCTCAAATTATAATTCTTTACTCACATCACATTTCATGCCCTCGGGCACAGCCTCTTGCCAGGTGCTTAAAAACTCATCCACCCGAAATTTCAAACCTGGTTGTAAAATATTTTGTGCCACAATTCGGGCCACCAAATCTTCCTTATAAGTATAACGATTTTCCTTCCCCTCTGTGGGTATAGTGTAGACATCAAAGAGGCCCTCAACAATTTGTTTTGAGGCAATACCCTCCAAAGCATTGATGGTCTCTTCACGTTCCACCTCATCAAGAGGCCAGGAATTTTCTGCAATCAATCCCACCATCAAGTTGACAATACGATATTCATATTCACATTCTAGGACACGCATCCACCCTTCAAATTCTATGGCACGATACTGTTTTAGACCCTCAACAAATTCCTTACGACTACATTGTATGGTGTCCAATAATTGATTGAACGTAATAAAAAGAAAAAATAAATTTGATTTTGTAAATAATGATATTTTTGTTGTAGTAAAGTAATAATAAAATAATTCCTAGTGGTTACTTTAATGTTTAGTAACATAATAACGAACACCATTTTCCATTAATGAACGGGCATATTTGGCCATAATTTGGGAAACGGAAAGGATGGGGGTGGAGAAGCATCTGAAAAGAAAGGAAAAATATGAAATATTTTATTCCAAAAAGAAAATGAAAATATTCTTAAAAAAATGTAAAAATTTTTAAAAAAATCCACGCCTTCTTAGCCCTCGAAAAAATAATTTTGTAAATTCTCGCCTTCCTAGGTCTTGAAAAAATATTTTTTAAAAAATCCACGCATTCATAGGTCTTGAAAAAAATGTTTTTTAAATCTCCTTCAAAAACATTTCTACTTACTCAATATAAGGTTCAATTTCATCCAAAGTCCATTTCGGTTTTGTTTTAAACAGCATTCTCATGCGATCATGTATATTCAGGGGCAAATTTTCTTCCGCCAATGAGCGTATACAAGGCACCGCACCTTCCTTATCGAATATACCCAAACCTCTTAGATATTTTTCCTAAAAAAATACATTTTTAATTTTTCAAAATTCTCAAATTATAATTCTTTACTCACATCACATTTCATGCCCTCGGGCACAGCCTCTTGCCAGGTGCTTAAAAACTCATCCACCCGAAATTTCAAACCTGGTTGTAAAATATTTTGTGCCACAATTCGGGCCACCAAATCTTCCTTATAAGTATAACGATTTTCCTTCCCCTCTGTGGGTATAGTGTAGACATCAAAGAGGCCCTCAACAATTTGTTTTGGGGCAATACCCTCCAAAGCATTGATGGTCTCTTCACGTTCCACCTCATCAAGAGGCCAGGAATTTTCTGCAATCAATCCCACCATCAAGTTGACAATACGATATTCATATTCACATTCTAGGACACGCATCCACCCTTCAAATTCTATGGCACGATACTGTTTTAGACCCTCAACAAATTCCTTACGACTACATTGTATGGTGTCCAATAATTGATTGAATGTAAACAACAATTTACGATCTATTGCCTCTTCATGTTCGGGGCCGGAATAACGTGTCAATTGTAGTAGATCACCCATTTTACGAAATTTCGGTCGTATTTCACGACATTCAAAATATTCATGAAATATTTTTAGAATTTTCCTCTGCTCCAAGGTACGTTCCATTAACAAATCGTCATCGGCACTATCGTTTAGACTGCGTTCGAGGGAAGTATTATTGGCGGTACGTGGACTTTTCAATGGTGATGTACTGGTGGCGGCGGCAAATTTTAAATCGGGTATCAACAGTAGGCTATTGGAAATTTCTGCTGCCTTTACATCATAGGTTTTTTCATCGGTACACAGTACCACCTTCTCATTGTGACCACCTTTGAAGTATAAAGATTGTCCTTCGTGGATTTGTTTGATCATGTGATCATCCAATTCGAGAAGTTTTAGATTGTCGCTAACAATTTCAGCGGATGGATAGTAAATGGCCTGAAAGGAGAGACAATAATTTGATTAGAGATATAGAGTAACTTCGGGTAATGTGGACCACCATTTTCTTTTTTTTATATTGTGGGCGTAACAAAGGTAAAAAATAAAAACAAATTGTTTTCTCAACATGGTAGATTTGTTGGCTAATTATACTCCAGGTCAAAAATTATATATATTTGTCCATAAAAATGTTATTGCATTATATTTCAAAAAACTCTAAACTGCAAATAAAAATAACTTGGCGGGTAATGTGGACCAGTGTGTGTGGGTAATGAGGATCAGTAAGTTAAAGGTAGGTTGTGGATTAATTGTGATAAATTTCAATTTATTGGACTCTTGGGTAACAATGAATGCAAAAATATATGGATCCATGTTTTAGAATAGCCCCCATTTAAGGGTACCACCCCATTTGCGGTATTTTGAAGGTCCTTGCTTCATTATCCAACCGAGGCACCTATAATTTCGGATATAAAGTTTTCAGAGGATAAATACCTCCTCGCATATTAAATGCGTCTTTGTTTCGAACTCGTCCTCATGAAAATGTCCCACTTTTTTATAGTGGTCCACATTACCCGACATTGAATATTTTTATTTAAAAATAATTATCGGCTTCAAAAATGAATAAAAATTTAAAAATAACCGATTGTAATTACAGATAAACGTGTATTTTTGTTAAAGAAAACAAGAAAACCACATAACCTCTTTATATTCGAGAAAAACAAAATGTTCGACTATTTTACAAAATCGTTCGACTATTGTGCTTTAAAATTTTTAAATCACACTTTTACAATCAGAGCAACATTTTCACCTACTAAATTTTCAACATTGCAATTATTTATTAAAAACCAAGTTTGATGTTTGTTTTCACTAATTAGGAAAACATTTACCAAGGCGGCATTGACTTATTTCAAGCATTTTATTAGATATGGGGGGTGGTCCACATTTGACGCATGGTCCACATTATCAGAAGTTACTCTATCATTGAAAAATCAGGAATTTCAGATTAGGTGCTCCTTAAAATATAGACCGCATAAAATCGACTAAGACATAAGCTCGTCTATAAAGACTCAGTTTAACTCTTCTAATAAAGACTCGTATATAAAATCTCCCTCCAGTTCGTCTGGGTCGCAAAATGTATTAACAATTACCTGTGTTATATGCGTTAGATTCCTTTCATCCAATTTGGCATGTTTGATTATGCCCTTGACATCATCCAAGTTGCGGACATACCTAGATGTAGAAATAATCATGATTTCAATCCCAAGACACATCCCAAAAAATAAAATTTTCTTCACACTTCTTACTTACAATGTCTCCTCTGGCTCCTCCACTTCCATATATGACTCTTCTGCCATTGTTGTTGTATTTACAGTTTACCAAATAAATATATTTTATAATAATTAAATTATTTTAATTGAATTTAATTTAAAACAAATAAAAGAATCAACAAATTGTTTCCCCTATTGGTGTCTTCGCTGAAAGGCGCCAAAACTAAAACAGCTGATTTTGATTAGTGAGAGCTCGAGAGAGTGACAACAGTTAAGTAGTTGGTAATCGTTACTAAAGTCAACAGCAAAGAGGGGGATATTTTACCATTGGAAACAACAACAACAACAATGTGAGTATTGCTGTTCCCATTGTCCATTACCTATTCCTATTGCCTTTTCCCTTTTCTGCTATGGCAATATTTCCTTTGGATCTATAAAAACCCTTTGCCTGTAACATTTATTTTAACGCCGTTACTCATTTGCCATCCATTGTTTGCCCTCTCTCTCTCTCCCACATAACCCATCAAAAACATGCATCACTGTTCGTTCTCTCTCATCATTGCCTTTATTTGGTAATGGGAGAGTCCTTTTCTTTGCCATTGTTGTTGTACATAACACAATAAGAACAAGAGGAACAAGAAGCACAGAAGGAAAAAGAAAGAAAATTTAGTTACTTAGGTTTTTTTACATGTAGAAGAATATGTTAGTCATTTTTAATAAGAATTTATTTGTTTTTTGTTGAAAAAAAATCGAAGAAATTTAATACTCCTCTACTCTTTAAAAGTCAATCCTTGTTGTTGTGTTAAACTTGATATTATCCTGCCATTATGGAATCAAATGAAATTTCGATGTTAACAGATATTAAATTAGATATCTATGATAAACGCCCATTATCGTTGAAATTCAAAGCATGGACACGATGTGAAGTGAAAATCGAAGCCATTAAATGTTTGCCCTGTTTCCTAAGGATCACAATAAAATCTTTGGAAATGGAATCGCAGCAGCCAGCCTCAGGAGGAGGTGACACACAGTTGTGTGTATCGGTTAATGTGCCTGGTGTCAGCATCAGTTTGGCCACCTCGCGTACCAAACAATTTTCGTACGGTTTGTTCTGGACCCATAATCGTCGTGATTGTTTTATCTACTTTGCCGAGGACACAGAGGCCACCTGTCGCAAACACATGAAATGGATTAAGAAATCGATTAAGAATTTAGAAGTATACAGACAAGTGTTCTTTGAACAACGCCGCAGCAGTAGGGCGGGTACGAAAAGTGAATTGAGGTAAGTTGGAAATTGAAATGTGGAATTTTTTTGGTTTGAAATAAATTGTAAATGGATTTTTATTATTTTTCTAGAAAGATTAATTACATATCTATATAAAGTTCTCTTCAGGTCGTCAATAAAGATTCCTTTAAACTCATCTAAAAATACTCTCTTGTGGTCGTATCAAAAGACTCCCTTTAGGTCACCTAAATGGATTCCGTTTGGGTCGCCTAAAAGACTTCCTTCAGCTCGTCTAAAAATACTTCCTTCATCTCGTCTAAAAAGACTCTTATTCAACTCCTCTATAAAAAATCCCTTCAGCTCGTCTGAAAAGGTTCACTTCAGCTCGTCTAAAAAGATTAACTTCAGCTCGTCAAAAAAGATTGCCTTCAGCTCGTCTAAAAACACACCCTTCAGATAGTCTATAAAAACTTCAGCGTTTCTAAAAATACTCCCTTCACCTCGTCTAGAAATACTCCCTTCAGCTCGTCTAGAAATACTCCCTTCAGCTCGTCTACAAAGACTCCCTTCAGCTCGTCTACAGAGACTCCCTTCAGCTCGTATACAGAGACACCCTTCAGCTCGTCTACAAAGACTCCCTTCAGTTCGTCTACAGTGACTCCCTTCAGCTCGCCAAAAAGACTTCAGAAGTGCAGATTTTTTAAAGAATATTTGGTCTAGGACCATCAGGTGCGTAGATTTTGTAAAAAAATATTTTGTCTAGGATCCCCAGGACCGTAGATTTTTAACGAATATTTTGTCTAGGGCCTTCAGGATCGTAGATTTTTCACGAATATTTTGTCTAGGATCTTCAGGAAGGTAGGTTTTAAAAAATATATTTTGTCCAGGACCTTCAGGAGCGTAGATATTTTACAAATATTGTGTCTAGAACCTTCAGAACAGTAGATTTTTAAAGAATATTTCGTGTAGGGCCTCCAGGAAGGTAGGTTTTAAAAAATGTATTTTGTCCAGGACCTTCAGGACCGTCGATTTTTTTTCTGGAACCTTCAGGAAGGTCCGTTTTGTCCAGGATATTCAGGATGGTAGATTTTCTACGAATATTGTGTCTAGGACCTTCAGGACATTAGATTTTTTAACGAATATTTTGTCTAGGGCCTTCAGAAATGCCTTCAAATTGAATGTATGAAACGTCTACTAATAGATATTCAGAATATCCTTCTTATAATCTCCTTAATGAAGACCTGAATAGACTTGTGAGAGAAGATCCGAAAATCTTTCTAGCAGTTTTCTAAAAAAAATTACTACGAAAGGCTTTTTAAGAACTGGAAAATATCTCTTAGTGGTCAAGATGATAGCTCTTCTAAAAGATCAGATCAGTAATTCCTGAGCTTAGTCATTTCTTCAGAATCTTCTTATAGAACATCTCAGGATCTACTAAAAAAATATTTTTAAAAATCCACACCTTCCACTAGACCTAAAAAATATTTTTAAAAATTCGCGTCTTCCATCAGATCAGATCAGTAATTCCTGAGCATAGTAATTTCTCTCTATCCTCCCTAACCTCAAATATTTTATTTTTAATAATTCCTAACCACAATCATCATTTTCTCTCTCTCTCTCTCGATCTCTTCCCTAACCTCAATTTATTTATTTATTTTTTTTTTTAATTCTCTCTCTTTTTCTCTCCCTCTCTCTTACCCAGTGGGAAAATGGAGAATGCATTACATTGATAATGAATAATTTCTTGCATTATATGATTTACATTACAGAATTTGTCTAAAATATTCGAGAAAAGAATGCAATTTGAGAAAAAAATGATTATAACATTATTGTTATGGAATGCATTATATTATTCATCCCAATAGAAGCGAAATGGTAATTTCATTTGACGAAATCTGCAAATTGATTACCGTCTATATTCCAGAATCTATACATAATGGAATGTGTAGTTTCATAGTTTTTTTCTTGTTTTTTTTTTTGTGTCCCGTTATTTTCGGGCGACTTCATGTCGCGTTATTGTTGAAATTTGTAAATTTGTTTAGTTTTGTTTCATTTGTGTGACAGTGAAGACGTAAGTTTATAAAATGTATTCAAAGCGACATTGGAGGCGTTTAATATCACATAAAAATAAACGTTGTGCAAGTGCATCAAATGAAAATAATTTAATTTGTGCAAGTGAACAAAATATTTGTGTAGAAGAAATTCCTACTTTGAATATAGAAAACGAAGAAGAAGAAGCAGAAGAAAGTTTTGACCGCAGATTAACAAATTGGGCAGTGAAACATAATATATCTAGAGAGTGTTTTGATGACTTATTAAAAGTTTTATCTTCCGAAAGTCTGTCAGTTAATATGCCAGTGTCATCCAAATCCTTAATTAGAAACCAAACATGTACCCTTAGGACAGTGACACCTGGTTCATATCTGCACATTGGACTAAAAAATCAACTGTTAAAACTCGAAAGTATAATAAAACATTGCGATAACATTTATTTAGATATAAATGTGGATGGAATTCCACTCTATAAATCTTCTAGTTTGGCACTATGGCCAATTTTGGCAAGAATTGCCGATAACCCGAGAGCTAAAGTTTTTCCAATTGGAATTTATTTAGGAACCATAAAGCCGTTTAGTGTAAATAGTTATTTACACGACTTTCTTAAGGAATTCAATGATTTAAAAGAAACTGGTCTTCAACTTGGAGAATTAAATATTTCAATAAAAATAAGAAGCTTTATCTGTGATGCTCCCGCACGCGCGTTCCTTTGTCAAACCGTTGGTCACAATGCCTTAGAGGGATGTTGCAAATGTACGCAAATAGGTAGGCGACTAGAAAATAGAACGGTTTTTAGTACGACAGTTGCATCTCCCCGAACTGATGAAGATTTTAAAGATAGAAAAAATGTCAGTTTCCATAGACTAAGTATGGATGCGACTTTAGGACTAGAGGATATTGGAATTGGTATGATAAGTCAATTCCCTTTAGATCCTATGCATCTCATTGATTTAGGTGTTGCAAAAAAAACTATAATCTTGCTTTTAGGTAACAAAACTAAAACTAAAATAAATCAGATCAAAAAAGATGAAATTTCGTTCAAATTAGCATCCCTTGTCCCATTTATAACTAGGGAGTTTTGTAGAAAACCTAGAGGTTTAAAGGAAGTACATCGTTGGAAAGCAACTGAATTTAGGCAGTTCGTTTTATACACTGGAATAGTTATTTTGGCAGATATTGTTGACAACGATTTTTACTATCATTTTTGCTTATTACATTGTGCATATAGGATTCTGATAGCAGAACAAAGTTATCATAAATATTTAGACACAGCATCACAAATGATACAATACTATGTCGAATCCTTCCCAGTGATATTTGGCGAACATTATGTTTCGTACAATGTACATTCACTACTGCATCTTACGGAGTGTGTAAAAAAAGTAGGATTTTTGGGAAGTTTTTCAGCCTACGACTTTGAAAATTTTTTGCAGCACTTAAAACAACAAGTTAAGAGCCCCAGAAATATATTGCAGCAATTAAATAATAAAATTGTACATGATAATTATATAGACGATACTGAGGAGAGTGCAGTAAAATATGATAGAAAAGGAGTAATAACATCTCTAAATCTTCCAGGATTCTATTTAAGTTTGAAAAGTGCCGATAAATTTTGTTTTGTTAAATCTGGATTCGCAGTAGAAATAAAACATTTCTCTAATGACGAAAATAAACTCTTTATAGTTGGACATAAAATTTTGAATTGCACAAATTTTTATACGGAGCCGATGCAATCATTAGAAATTGGAATATTTTTAAGCGAAGGATGCACTTGCACAACTGCTGAACAGTTTAACTGTGATGATATATTATATAAATTAATTCGATTGCCATACCAAAATAAATTTGTATTCCTCCCAATTCTCCATAAACAGAATTAAATTCTCAAGATTGATACCAAACCAAAACTTTTAAAATGTCTATAATAAAAAAACAATTTGTGTCACCTCTTGCACCCCAGAACGCAATACTTCAAACTGACGAAAATAAAAAATCAGGTAAAATACTTTAAATATATATACATTAATAAATAAATAACATATTTCTTATATTATAGAATTGGCCCGAATAGAAGATATTGAGAAAAACATTAAAATACTAAATGGTAAGTATTTTATTTCATAAACATTACATCATAAATAATTTTATATATATTTAAATCAACACTTTAATTTCATACTTTTGCAGATAAATTTGATACATGTATAAATGTACTGACCAAAATTGAAATAAAACTAGATACTCTATTGACACAGGATGCGAAAAAAATATACTTTCCCATACAAAATGAGGCAGATCTCCACAAAGTTGAGAAAAAAATTGGGGAAGACTTCGCTTCGTTTGTAAGTATTGAATAATATTAAAAAATGCTAATATGATTATTAACGACAAATTCTTTTTTTCCAGATACCCATCATGGAAAGAATATTGTTTCCTTCTGGAGTTGTAAAAAACTTATGTAGAGTACTTTCCGAAGAATTGATTATGAACTATAACTTTGAAGGAATAAAAGGAAAAATGGCTTTTAAGTCCTTTGAAAATATAAATAAGTTAATGTATGGTAAGTAAAATTGTTCAAATTTTCTACATTAAATACTTTTAGAATATACATATTAATACATATATTATTTTTTGCAGAGGTGTCAAAGAGGGAAGGATACGACGAGAAGGAATATAAGAAGGATGTTAAAAAGGCATTCCATTTGATAAAATTAAGGCAGTTTAAGAAAACACATCTCGCTAAAAAACGTAGCGAGAAATAAGAATTTATTTAAACATAATCCAAAAATGAATTACATTTTATGTTTTTGTATGTATTCACAATGAGTTTGTTTGTTTATGTTTTTGTATTCTAAGAATACGTACATATATTTATGAAATACATATAAACTATGTTTATTATTAATAAATTATTTTATTATATTTCAAATTAAAAGAACATAATTTTAATGTATTCTGGGGGAATGAATTATAAAACAAATGATAAAGTATTAATTATTTAATGCATTGGGATACATCAATTATATAATGTATACTTAAAAGATTGTCCAAAATGCATTATATAGATTGCATTATATTACGAATCGCTTAGGCAAACAAAAGGAATGCATTATTTTCCTAGGACATGGACCGTGTTAACAATAATGAATTCTGGAATGTATAAATCATAGTGTTTATGCATTACCTCTTCGTTTACCATACCTTCCATTTTCCCACTGGGTACCTAACCACAATTTAACTTTTTTCAACAAATGTATGTTTTTCACTCTTTTCAGTGCCGTTAAAGATGCTCTGGCAGCCTTGGGACCCCTACCACAAATTCCCATTTCAAATAATAGCTTTAATTGGTCGGGTGGTCGTTTATCACGAGCTTCGGAAATCTATGAGGAAATATTTGAAGGTAATATACCACCACGCCTATCCCGCAGACTTTCACGAGCCTCTATTGCCTCGGGTATCTATGAAGAAATGAAACCATGTTCACAGAGTATCATCAATGCCATAATGGAAGAACATCTGGATTGTCCACCACCTTTACCCCCACTGCCGCCACATCGTAAACGTATCAATACTCTGGAAAGTGAAATGACCGGGTCGCTAAATGATATACCACGTTCTAATACAAATCCCGAAGTGGACTTGGCTAAAAAGAAAAAATATAAAAATGTTTTGGATAACATTTTCGGTACGGGTCGTTCGAAGCGTGCGGAAAGTGTTAGTGAGTCGCAGGCATGTACCATGGAGGATATTATTAATGGTAGCACAGGGGGTGCGGGAGGCCATCGTGATACGGATAAAGACGACTTTGGTAATCCTTTGTATGCCAATGAAATTTTAAAACGTCCCGAAGTGATGGCCATTAGCCAAAGTAAACGGAACAGTTTCTCCAGTCCCGATTTATCGAAAATCAACTTTTTGGATACCTTTGATGAGGAGAAGATTGCAGCTTTGTTGCTGCTACAATCATCATCCAATGATGAACTGGAGCAGGATCATGAATTTGTCGAAGTTGATGGTGTCCACAATTATAGCTCCTTGAGTTTAGACGACTCCTCAATTGGCCATTGCAATTCTCGTGCTGTTCTCAAACGTTTGCATGCCTTGAAATCGAAATCGGGTTCCTTGGAAAGTTTAAATATTTCCGAACAATTGCCACAGAATTTTAATTTCTCTGCATGTAATACCTCCTCCATCAATCTAGTGGGTGCCAGTGGTGCGGTACCATCCCTGCAGATAATGAAACGTAATAAAATTGTCATCGAAGATGATCTGACGGGTTATTGTATTATGGCTCCGATACAAAATAAAAAGACTGAAAATCGTGAAACCACCAATACTGCCACCTCCTCGACAACCTCATCTACATCATCGGGTTATTCCACTGGGTCATATTGTTCCACCACCTCATCATCCTCTTCATCGAATTCTGAGCCAAATAAAGAACTAAATAACGAAAGAAATGGCGCCGAAGAACCCCTGAAGCCTCTACCCCTCAAGGCCAAAAAATCCCAAAAACAAAAAGAGGAAGAAGTAGAAAGTGACTACGATATGGTACCGCTGCGCAAAACTCCCATTCCCGTTAATGATAGCAATATCTATGAAAATATGCAGGTTGGATCACCATTAAATGCCAGTATCATACTCAAACCGCATGAGCATACCCCACCGCTGAATAAAGATTTCAGTGGTAATCTCTATGAGAATCTACTGACCATTAAGGCAGCCCAAGAATTGGAACAACCAATGCCAGTGACAATATGTACAAGTACACCCACCGATTCGGCATCGGAAAAAGATTCTCCCGCCGTTATGGCAGCTGCTGAGGAACATGAAAATTATTATCAAACCCCGAGGAAATCTATAATCAGCATCGATGATAAGGTACCCTCATATTATCCCAATAGTTGTGATACAATGAAAATGAAAAGGGGGTCCGTTAGTCCATCGAAGTTGCAGACAACACCACCAACGGCATATAAATCGGAAGAGAAGGAGGTGAGTTGGATTAATGAATATTTATTAAATATTTAGATATAAGAGGGCGGAAATGCAACTAACAAAGACCAGGATATTTCCATAGAAATTTGAGGATGTTAGCAAAGATCTCAGGATCTTATATAGAAGATCTCAGGATCTTCTCATAGAAGACTCCAGGATCTTCTCATGGAAGATCTAAGGATATCCTCATAGAAGATCTCCGGATCTTCTCATAAAAGATCTCAAGATCTTCTCATAGAAGATCTCAAGATCTTCTCATAGAAGATCTCCGGATCTTCTCAAAGAATATCTCAGGATCTTCTCATAGAAAATTTCAGGATCTTCTCATAGAAGATCTCAGGATCTTGTCATAGAAAAGCTAAGGATCTTCTCATAGAAGATCTCAGGATCTTCTCATAGAAGATCTCAGGATCTTCTCATAGAAGATCTCAGGATCTTCTCATAGAAGATCTCAGGATCTTCTCATAGAAGATCTCAGGATCTTCTCATATTAGACCTTAAAAAAATATTTTTAAAAATCCACGACTTCTATAAGAACTTGACAAAATATTTTTATTTTTCCTTTTTTCCAGAAATCATCCCACCATTTGGGTCTTAAACATTTGGTCAACATCAAAATGCGCCGAGAACGCAAAGAGAATCTGTACATATCATCGCCCCAGAAAATCATGGATCAGCGTAAGAAGTCCTCCAACCAGACGACAGCGGCAATAGGTAGCGGTGGAGGTACCTCCACCATACCTCGACGTACCCAAAATGCTCAAAAAATCTCGGAAAATGTTTACACCGTCAATATCAATAAACGCAGATCTCTAATGCTCAATACAAATAACAATAACAACAATAATACCGAAAAATCTTCCTACAATGATCTCAATGACGATGCCGTCCAATTGAAGGAGCAGCTACAAACGGAATTGCTACAATTGGCTTTATTGCAAAATATTGATTTTAAATTTGATGATACGATTAATGGTGGTGGCGGAAGTATGGCAGAGGATCCATCTACCACAAACTCTACTCCCAATAAGGATCGCATGGAAAAGGATTACAACACCACCCCCAAACAAAGTGGTATACGCCGTTTGGAGGAGGCAGAATTGGAATATGAAAATTGTTACAAGGCAACCAAAGATGCCACACGTCTCCTGCACAAATATGCCACATTGGCACCCAAGCAATCGATGCGTATCAAACAACAGCTACAGCAACATTTGAAAAACAATCCCAAGGATTTAATGACACAATCGGCCAAATTGGAATCATCCTCCTCACCCGTAAGTAATGGCATTGCCGGTGATCTATCATCCACGGCCACCGCTCAAGTTATGGGTACGAAAAAATTCGGTTCATTACCTCGTTTTAAGAAAATCGATTTCTCACCGCTCAAATTTAAAATTAACAATGTTTTACAAAGAAATCAGCATAGCGAATTTTGAGCTTCAAAATTATTTATTTATTTTATTTTTTTAATTTAAAAACTACTCTCATGTAATGTAAATTTTAAAAAAGCTTTAATTTATTTTAACAGCCTTTCTTTTTAAGAATTTAAACAAAAAAGAACTCGAACTTCCATTTCAAGTGTTTCATTAGCTTGTTATATTTATTTAAGTGAATTTTTATTTAAGATAATTTTTATTTAATGCATTTTATATATTTAATAAATTTTTTCTATTTAATATTTTTTATTCATATTTTTTATCTATGTAAATTGAATTAAAAAAAAAAAAACAAAAATACTCGTTTTTACTGTCTCATTTTTATTGTGATCATATATATACAATTATTATTATTATTTCTTTTATTTTATTGCATATTTATTTGAAAAATAAAAGCTAAGTTTTACGATGTTTATAATTTTTTAATTTAAATTTTGTTTTTATTTTACTTCTTCTTTTGCCATATATTTAGCTAGGTCAATTAACGATTAAACTAAAACAAAGACTTTTATTGCAAGCAAATTAATTTGATTAGTAAAAATCAGTATTATAGATTATATATAAAATTATTTGAAAAAAAATAATGTGGTCAGATTTTTATAAAACTAGAAATATAGAAGAAAATTATTTTACAATTTGTTTAAAGAAGAAACAAATCGTAGTATCAAAGTATAGCTATTTTGGCAACATAACCTAACCTCAAACTTTAAATATATCTATTAAATAAATATTAATTTAAATAAATCTTTATAACATGAATTAGAAGAATAACATTATAGAAATATATATTTTTTTATTATTTTTTAAAGAAAGAAAAAAATCTTAGTTCTTTTTTTAAATAATGCAATTCATAAATATAAGCGATTTTGGCAACATAACCTCAAAATATACATTGAATAAGGGACAAATTTGCCAATATAATCGCAAAATTTAAAAATGATCACATTAATATTTCAATAATATTAATTTGAGAACATAACCTCAAAATGTTACTTCCACAAAGGCAAAAGTTTGTAACATAACCTCAAATTTTAATAATAATGAAACATAAATATCAAGTAGAATACATTTTTATAAACCTAGGAATGTATAAAAAATTTATTTCAGTATTTTTTAATGAAGCAAAATAGCTTCGTTTCTTTAATAACCTCAAAAAATAAGGGTTTTTATTTTGAGGTTATGTTCTTAACCTCAAAATATAGGTTAAATAAGGAAAAAAAGATACCAACATAACCTCAAAATTTGAAAATAAGCACATACATATTGTAATAATTTTTTTAACTTCAATAATGAAAATTTTGTCAATATAACCTCAAATTTGTAGGTTATATACATGTATATTAAAAATGAATGCGATCAGATGCCTTATAAAACCCGGAAAAATTAAATTCAAATTAAAAACAAAAAATATTTTAGTATTTTTTATTGAAGATAAATATCTTTGTATTTTTTTAATCCATAACCTCAAAAAATAAGTTTTTTTAAGAACATAACCTCAAAATATTGGTTGAATAAGGGAAAAAAGATACCAAAAACCTCAAATTTTGAAAATGATCACATACATAATTTAATAATTCTTTTTTTGGAACAAAATTTTCAAACTTCAATTTCAAAATTTTTAAAACTTCAATAATGGAGATTTTGTCAATATAACTTCAAATTTTTAGGTTATATACATGTATTAAAAATGAATGCGACCAGATTTTATATAAACTTAGGAATATGTAAAAAAAAGTATTTTATTGTTCTCTTTAAAAAAATAATGTGAGCTTGTATTGACCAAATCTTTTGTAAGAAAATCGTGTTAAAAATTACATTTTGACAAATGTGAGGTTATGTATATGGTAGTTATATCTAAATCTGAAGCGATTTTCATGAAACTTAACACACATCATTCCACACTTAATTCAATACACTGTGCCAAATTTCGTGCATATCGACTTACCATTCTATTAATTGGACGCGCTATATCCTGAACCAATTTTCACAAAATTAACACACAACATTCTAGGCTTAATTCAGTACGCTATGCAAAAATTCGTGCATATCGAATAATATTTAGGCACATTGGCGCACCATTTACCTTAAATCGGACGAAATTATATATGGCAGCTATATCTAAATCTGAAACGATGTTTCCCAAATTTCAATAGGGTTCGTCCTTAGGCCAAATACATGAGCTGTGCCAAATTTCATCGAGATCGGATGATAATGCGACCTGTACTTTGTTTACAATTTAACATCGGACGGACGGACATGCATAAATCGACTCTGAAAGTGATTCTATGCATATTCTCAAAAGAAACCATGTGTCTATCCCGTTTCCTTTTGCTCTATACAAACATATGCACAAAGTCATAAAACACTGTACCACAGTGTGGTGAAGGGTATAAAAATTGAGGTTATATTTAACGTAATTATCGCAATTTTTTAAACACATTTAATGGGTTAGTTCATTTCGGAGTTTATAATAGGAACTTAATATTGTTCAAATAATCATTGTATTAACATAAATGTTAGGTATATTTCCATATTTTATAAATTTTTAAAATTTGAGGTTATGTTGAAATATTTATACAAATTCTTTGATACCAAAATATTTTAAACGTCTATAGAATAGATTATTTATCAACAATTATAAAGAATATTAAAGGGATGGGATTAAAAAATAATAATTAATAGCGGTACATAATTTAAAACATTTTTATCCTAAAAGAAAATGAGGTTATGTTCACAAAATAAAAAAAAACAATTCAAACTAATTTTTTTTATTTCAATGCTTATCAAAAACCTAGAAAAGAAATTATGTTCAGCCTAAAATTAAAAAAAAAAATGAGGTTATGTTACTAAAACTAAAAAAAAAGTAGGGTTATGTTCAAAAAATTAAAAAAAAATACCAACAGTCAATTTCTGTAAAGCTCAAAAAACACTAAATTTTTAAATTCTTTAATTGTTTTAAACTAATTTGCTTATGAGGTTATGTTACAAAAACTAAAAAAAGTTGGGTTATGTTCAAAAAATTAAAAAAACAATACAAACAACTAACTTTTTTTCAATGCTCAACAATGACCTGGAAAAAATAGACTATATTATCAGCCTACAATTAAACTAATTTGCTTATAAGGTGAAAATGAGGTTATTTTACAAAAACTATAAAAAGTTGGGTTATGTTAAAAAAATTAAAAACTAAAGAAAATTGTTTTATTCCCAATCGTAAAAAAATATAACGGTTTGTGTTACAGAAATCCTTCTTCTCAAACATAACCTATAAAACGCAGTAATAACAAATTGAGGTTAAGATACAAAAAATAAAAAAGTTGGGTTATGTTCAAAAAATTAAACGCTAAAGAAAACAGCTAAAGATTCCCTATCGTAACAAATAATAATGAATATTATATCCGCTGTATGCTATTAACTAATTGGTTATGTGTTGCAAAAATTCTTTATTCTGAAACATAACCTATAAAACAAATTTATAACCATACAATGCTATTAAAAAGTGAGGTTATGTTACAAAAACTAACAAAATGCGTTATGTTCAAAAAAGCAAATGCTGAAGAAAATTGTTTTATTCGAATATTATATCCGTTGTAAGCTATTAACTAATTGGTTATGAGTTACAAAAAAATTGTATTCCCGAACATAACCTATAAATGGAAATTATAACCAAAAAATACTATTGAAAAAACTTAAAAAATCCCTTACATAGTACATATCTATTCCATTGCCTGCTTAAAAATATATAGCTAAACAAAACTGCCATAATTTTATGTAACATATTTTACACTTATGATAAAATAAAAAAAATAATAAGTCCAGCCCAAAAAAATGTAAACTTTTAAATGTGCATGATGTAATGTTGGTTGTTTATTACGTTTGGTACAAGAGTAACAATATTTATGGAATACTAAAAATATATTAAAAAAACAATTAATATAGAAAGCTCAATTTATGAAAAATAATTACATACTATCGGAATTAGTTCAATTTCTTATGATATTGTCTCAATATTCCTTAAAAAATTATTTTAAAAATATTTTTAAGATTAAAAAAAAAAACATAATAATAAATATGTTATGTAAAAAAACTATCATAGAAGATGAAGTCTATTAAAAATTAGTTAAGACCCAAATATATAAGAATATGGCATGTCAAAAAGGCCAATTGGTCTCCCTCGGGCCTCTTTATAAAGACTCTAGGTCTCTATACAGACCAATTGGTCTTTATAAAGACTTAGGGTCTCTGTACTGACCAATTGGACTTTATAAAGACCCTAGGTCTTTATGCAGACCAATTGGTATTTATAAAGACCCGAGGTCTCTATACAGACCAATTGATTTTTATAAAGACCCAAGGACTCTATACAGACCAATTGGTCTTTATAAAGACTGTAGGTCTCTATAGAGACCAATTGGTCTTTATAAAGACCCTTGTTATCTGTACAGACCAAATGGTCTTTATAAAGACCCTAGGTCTCTATACAGACCAATTGGTCTTTATAAAGACCCTAGGTCTCTATACAGACCAATTGGTCTTTATAAAGACCCTAGGTCTCTATACAGACCAATTGGTCTTTATAAAGACCCTAGGTCTCTATACAGACCAATTGGTCTTTATAAAGACCCTAGGTCTCTATACAGACCAATTGGTCTTTATAAAGACCCTAGGTCTCTATACAGACCAATTGGTCTTTATAAAGACTATAGGTCCCTATACATACCAATTGGACTTTATAAAGACCCTAGGTCTCTATACAGACCAAATGGTCTTTATAAAGACCCTACGTCTCTATACAAACCTAATCGTCTCTATAAAGACTCGAGGACTTTATACAGACCAATTAGTGTTTATAATGACTCAAGGTCTATAAAGACCTATTGGTCTTCATAAAAAAACCGAGGTTCTATTTGCCAACCTCTCATGTGTTTTCCCCACCTCCCTTTAATTTAGAATTTAGTTGTAATCTAATTTTAGTTAACATATTTCTAAACCAAAAAAACCCAACTGCTTTAAAGAAATTAACTTTTCAAAATTTTATTTGGCCTTTTTATATATTAAAAATAAAAAAATCATTGTTTTACTATGTAAATTAATTAAATATATATTGTTGACTATTTATGCTTCTTGTTGTCTATGAATAATTATTTTATACTGACATTTTCGTTGCAGAACTCTAAATTTGAAAAATCGCTTTTTTATAAGAAATAAATAAATAAAATAAAAAATATAAATTAATAAATCAATTTAAAACTGTAAAACATATCGAAAAAATAAATATTTTTTAAGAAGAATTTAGATTTAATAGAAATAATATAATAAGCTTTTTATATAACAGTATTTAATGAACGACAAAACAGCTGATTTGCACATAACCTCAAAATTGCTTTAATGAAATATTTTCTAAACAATATTATTTTAAAATTATAAGTCTTCCCTTTTTTATTATTTTAATTTTATTCTATTTTTATTTTCCTTTCCTAAAAGTGAGGTTATGAATATGATTTTTAAAATTTATAGGTTAATTTTACGGTTTTACTATAAAAAATTGAAATCAATTAAACCAAAAAGAAGACTTAATAATGAATGCATTTGCTCCAAAACTATTATAATTATTAGAAATGTAATAACAATAATTGAAAAATAATACCACCAAAAAAATATTGTAACCCTAAAAAACTGAAGTATCATATTGATTCAATATATACATACATATATATATCATAATAATATATACATATATTTTATAATTGTATGGCTTTTTAAAAAAATATATTTGCATTTTTTTGCTTAATTGTTGTAAAATATATAAATTATATTATATTTATATATACATAAATACTATTATATATACAATTATATAGATAATAATATTAATAAAATGCTTTGATATTAAAAAAAAAACAAAATTTAAAGAGTTTTTTTTATTGCAAAGAAACATTTAGTTTGAGGTTAGGATTGATCATTTATTTTTAAAACTATTTTTATACCCTTCACCACACTGTGGTACAGGGTATTATGTCTTTTTGCATATTTTTGTAACAGACAAAAGGAAACGAGATAGATACATGGTTCCTTTTGAGAATAAGCATAGAATCACTTTCTAAGTCGATTTATGAATGTCCGTCTGTCTGTCCATGTTTAATTGTAAACAAGGTGCAGGTCGCATTTATGATCCAATTTGTATGAAATTTGGCATAGCTCATGTATTTGGCCCAAGGACGGACCCTATTGAAATTGGAAAAAAATCGGTTCAGATTTAGATATAGCTCCCATATATATTTTTGTCCGATTTAATGTAAATTGTGAACCAAAGTCCCTATATATCTTTTGATTTGCACGAAATTTGGTATAGCGTACTGAATTAGGTCTAGAATAGTGTGTGTTAAGTTTCCTAAAAATCGGTTCAGATTTAGATATTGCTCTCATATATATTTTCGTCCGATTTTATGTAAATGGATTCCTGAATTAGGTCGTGAAAATCGATCCAGATTTAGATATAGCTCCCATATATATTTTCGTCGGATTTTAAGTAAAAGGTGCACCAAAGACCCCAAGGTAGGACGATTTACACAACATTTTGCAGAAGGTACTGAAGTTAATATAATCTAGCGTGTGGAAAGTTTTAAAATCGGATCTGATTTGGATAGGGCTCCTATATATTTTTTCTCACGACTTTAAGTATATGATGCACCAACAACTCAAAATGTGGCCGATATGTACAAAATATACTGAAATTAGTAAAACTTAACCCTTTCAGTGTCAAAAAAAAATTTCGATGAAATCGGTTTAGATTTCGATATAGCTTTTATATATTCTTTCGTCCGATGGTGCAGCAAACTACTCATGTTTATCCAATCGGACATCCGGATTGATATTTGCTTTAAATTGATTTACATAATTTTGTCCATTGTAAGAAGCAACCCTATATCTGACCAAATGAAAAATTTAGTATGGGTCGCAGAATGACATGTTTATGGGTCCATTTTCATGTTAATGGCCCTTCAAAAATTCGGCGTCTGTTAGGATTCATTTGTTGAATATACCCAAAATAGTCGGCCCCGTTCGACTTTACTACTTTCCTTACTGGTTTTTGATTATGATTTTTAAAATAATATTTTTAAGTCTAATAGAAGCCGAGTCGGCTTCCATTTTGTAGGGATATAGAAAAATAATTTAAAAAACAATTTTTTTTTAATTTTTATTAATATATCAAAAATTTGTTCTACTTAAATAAGCAACGTCTTGGTTCGTTTACGAATTTCATTTCCGTATGTGAATCCTTGGGCACAATATAAAACAATAAAGAGCCACCGCTAACAAAGAAGCTGCAAAAGAAGAAAAAGAAAAAACCCAAAATTTAAATTCCAACCTAAAGTTAAAACTCAAGACCACCACTTACCCCTTTTCTTGTAAAATTTCCTTAATGGTCTTTTCCAATTTCACCTTGTGCACACAACCAACTTTACGATTTTCATAATAGACATTAACTTTATCCGCAGCATAGCTGCCAGTTTTGTCCATGGGTAGGGGTTCGGCAAACAGGGAATCCAAGACATCCAGCATGCTACAAAGGAGGAAAACCTACATTAATATTTTTCTAAATAAAGAAACAAATCATCCCTTACGTTGCCTCCTCCGACAGCTGTTGCTGATAGTCGCTGTACATAAATTCCGGATATTGAAATGCCGCTGGCCATATAAGCGTTTGATTGTCTTCATCCAAATGCACCGAGTAATCTTCGAGGGGTAAAAAATTTGGTCTCAACAACTCCTCGTTGATGGGGTTTCCCGGCCGTATATCATCAAATTTAATTTTACGTTCTTCCAAAGCTTTTAGAAGGTTGTGGTAACGTTGTTGTTTTTTCTTTTCCAATGCCTGCTCCTTACGTTTATTACGTTCAATATCCTGCCTTTTGGTTTTATTCTTTTTCAGCAAATTTTGGGCATCTTGATTGTCCGGATCACGTTCAATAATTTCTTCACACAGTTCCGCGCATAAATCAAAGCGTTCCAATTCGTAGGCACATTGGGCGGCACGCCAGCGTGCCTTGGCATATTCGGGATTGTATTCCAAGGCCTTTTGGGCATCGGCCAGGGAGGATCTGGAAAGGGGATTAAAGGGTTAAATTTATTTAAATTTAGAAAAATATATTTATCTCACCTATAATTCTTCAAAAAGAACTGTGCCGCCGAACGATTATTATAGAGCACGGACAGCACCTCCGGTTTCTCACACTTAGCCTTTAGGCCCTCACTAAAACTGTAAACAGCCATGCGGAATTTCTTGTGTTTCATATAGAAATTACCATCCTCTTTGTAGTTAAGGGCCAACTCCTCACAGGTATTCTCCTCGGGATCATATTTCAGCTTCTGTAAACCCTCGAACATGGGATGTATCTCATCGCCCGGCTGTGGTTCCTTTTTCATAAAGAATGGATGTTTATCCATTTCCTCTTGCCAACGATCTTCCGGCCAGCCCTCCTCATATCGCTTTCGTTCCAAACCATTGATGAACTCATCCAATTCAGCATCTAATTTGGCAGCCAACTCCAAACGTTCCTGTTCGGACCATTGTTTCTGTTTGACTTCTTCTTCGGTGGGTGGGGACATTTTGTGGGTAGGGGGATACTTTTTTATTTATATTTTTTAATAATTGTATTTTATTTGTTTAATATTTATTATTTTTGTTGATGTTTATTGCACCGTGCACCTTCTCTTTACACTCACTTGACTTTACATGTGCTCCAAGACACAACCTCGTCTGAAGAAAAATTGAAAAACGTTCCACCTGCTAACGAATGGACGGAGAAGCAAAATGGCCGATAAAGATAAACCCAAAATGGTATAATTGAAAGTTTACGAATGGTGTGGGAGGGAGACTCACAACAAAAACAATGTCATGTGTTGGTGAGTACTGGTTACTCACACAAGCAATGTGTGGGAGCTGTGTTCAGTTGACATAACCATACAAATTGGCGGTTAATTAATGAATTTAGAAAAATATTAATTAAAATCTACTTTTTATTGATTTTTTGAGTAGATTAATAAAAATTTAATAAGAAAATATTATTACAAAACATTTCAAGTAATTTCTAATTAAAAAGCACTCCTCAAAAGCGATGGCAAAGATGAATAAATCCAATGAATAATTTTTAAATAAATTATCAAATATTATATATTATATTAAAAAATAAACAACATTTTGTTGCAGATTATAATATAGATTATCCAAATCTAATAAAACATATTATTTTTCATCTTAAAATTGCATACAAACTAAGGGGAATAAGAACAATAAATGTGAGCTGTGTTCAGTAGCAAAGCCATGAACTTTTGGCGCTTAAATTAAAAATGTTTATTTTAAATTAATTTTTAATAAAATTTTTAGCAAAATATTTAAATTTTATAAAAAAAATGTGGTCTACATTAAAAATTACCTTAATATGTTAAAAAAAAACTATAATAAACTTTTAATAATACCTATCCTCACATAAGTAGCAAATTTCAGTACAATCGGAATCGAATATAGTGACGACCGGCAATATTGGTCGCTATAGGCAATAGTCGTTATATACGATATCAAATTAAATTAAAATATTTCTGTTTTATTATTCAATAAAAAATACCGTAGTAAACAATAATTTTTCAAAGCTAACAGACAATTTAATGACCCTCATAGGTTATGTTTACATTTCGAATTTATTGATTTAATGTTATTTGCAAATATTCTATAAGCATGTACGTAATTAATGTTTATTTGCTTAAGGCAAAAGCACACACAAATTTTACGCTGCATTTTTGTTTTGTGTCGTAATAAGACAATTATAAAATAGGGGATTCGATATGTTCTAGCTAGTTATTTTATTAGAATTACGAAAAGGGTTTATTTTATAGAAATTTGTATATTCTGGCAGGTTCTGGTTCCGATTCATTCATTTATTGAGAACAAAAATTAATTCTTGTTATGGTCGTCCATGTAAAAATATTAATTGTTTTTATTTACGAATTTATTGAGAACAAAAATTAATTGCTTGTATTTTTTGGTTATCCCGTCAACTACATTTTTATTCAAATATTTTTGCAGGGTATTCTAGAAGGTGTGGATTAAAAAAATATTTATTCAGTGTCTATCACAAGAAATTTACAAAAATATTTTTTTAGGTTCTACAACAAGGCGTGGATTTTTATACCGTACACAACTATGTTGTCGGGGTATTATAGCTTTGTGCAGTCCCAAAAGTTTGTAACGCCGCGAAATATTGGTCCTTGAACTTTAAGTATACCGATCGTCATATATCGACTAGCTGAATCGATCTAGACATGTGTGTCCGTCCGTCTGTCTATTATAATTTGTAAACACGATACAGGTCACAGTTATGGACCAATCTTCACGAAATTTTGCATGTAGTATGCGTTCTGGGCAATGAAGACCCCTATTGTTTTTGGTAAAGATCGATTAATATTTAGGGAATGAAATGGACCGAATACTTAATTTTTGACGTTTTTTCTGGTCGCTCCAGAGACCGCAATTATGTCCCGAACATCGTGAAATTTGACATGGAGAAGGAATAAACATGCCTGTTTTGATAAAGATCGGTCAATATTTAGCGGATCAAATAAGCCGTGACATTTGGGTGAAAAACGAAAAAAAAATTGTATTCTTGAGCATATATATTTTCCCCTGAAGGACATAGGCCCGAGAAGTTGATAGTATATCCAAGAGGAGTGGTTGGCCTTTAAATTGATGTCAAGTATATTGTCTTATGTATTCGGATGTGGGAGTTACACTTAAATATTTACAGGTACTTATGTATTCAGATATTATTTTGTAACTGATTACCACTGGAGGGCGGAGATATAGCGCTGTGAAATGTTCCATGAGGTTTCAGTTATGATGAAGGACAACGCCTGTAATATTCGGTGATGATCAGATAATAATTTAGGGATGAAGTGGACCGAGTCGATCTATAGGCCACAATTATAAGCCAAACATCACAACCCACGGTCAAGGGAATATGGACAAGTAAATAGAAGGACTGTACTGAATATTAGTAATATTCGGAAAATATGTCAGTATAAGGAAGAGGTGCTGTTGACCTCTAATAGGGCAAGAGGGTGGAACTACAAAGAAATATTACACAGGCACGGAATAAAAATCCGCAGAAAGTTAGAGTTCCGTGGTTGTTGTTGTAGCAGCTAGTACTGCTGTGTATTTTTCTATTTTTTTAATCTGATTCTGCCTCTAACTCCAAATTCAGAAAGGCTGCGACCTGTATTGGTTGAGTCCAGAGAGAAGATGGGGTTAGTTGAGTGGGTTTGGCTGGGCAATTGAACAGATGTAGCGTGTAATGTGGTTCGTTACCACATGCCGGGCAGACATTGTCGACCTCTCCATCAATTCGTGCCCAATACGAATTGAGGCGGCTACACCATCCAGATCTCAGTTATGCCAAGACCACTCTAGTTTGTCGAGGTAGCTGCAGCTCTTATGCAGCTATCAAAGGCGGATGGTCTCCGAGTATGGTATTCACGCGATATTCTTGAACTGCTTCCTCAACTGCATCCGTGTCAATACTATTCAATCCTGCTTGATAAGCCTGTTGATGTAGAGGCTCTCTTTTGTACCTCTGGACCTCTCTCTCCAAATCATGGAGATCTTTCCTGACATGCCTGGGTGGTGGGTGCCTATCCATTAGGTAGTGGTTTGGATGGCTGCTCTTATAACACCCAAGCAGGTATTGCATCGATAACATCTTGTTGTGTTGACGCACAGGAAGGATCTTCGTCTCCTCATGTAAGTGGTCTATTGGAGTCATGAGGAGACACTCTGTTGCAGTCCTCAGGGCAGCATTCTGGCAGGATTGAAGACTTTTCCACTGCGTTGCACTGACGTTAGCGGACCACACTGGCGCCGCATAGTTTTTTTAGCAAATACAAATAAAAAGAGTTCAGTGGTAGTTGTGTAGGGTATCGTATGGTCGGTCCCGACTATACTGCTCCGCTCACTAATAAATTTTATATTATTTTATTATTAATTTAAAAATATTCAATTTAACAAATAAAAGTACTAATTTATTAGGCCAGTTTCAGTGTGTCATGCATTAAAATCGAACTCGATAAACGAAGACAAAGTTCATTCTTTTTACAACCTACACAGCTCGTTTCGTCGCTTTATTCCGATTTATGCAATTTAACCACAGCCAACCAGGAAATATATACATATTTTAAGACATTGCAATTTCGTAGTCATAAATATGCATCGGAAAATTGTGAGCGCCTACCAAAGAGGTGCTAAATTATAGAGAAAGGGCAAGTGTTTGAAATATTGACACATTGGTCGGCAATATATGGCAATATAAAATATTGATTGGAATAAATATATGTGTTTTATAGAAGATCTATTAATAAGGTCACTCAGCTAGTGAAAGTCAGCTGTTTTTTTTCTCAAGTCTAAAGTCAAAAAGTTGGTCTTTGTTTACGTTTTCATTATTGGAAGTCAATTCACAATAATGGATTTTGACAGCAAACTTGAGAAACAGCGGATATCCAGCTGGTCTCCCTGAATGGCAATATTTAAAGGCCGTGGCTTGATTTATATGTAAAAATAATCATTAGATTATCCCAATGTCTATTAATAAGGCCACCCGGGGAGATCAGCTGCAAATCAGCTGATTATCGTGTTTGCTGTCAAATTCCATAATTATGAATAGACTTCCATCTGTCTTTCGCTTTCTGAATAGCCTTTGGATCAATCTTTTGCTACAATGTAACATGTGATTTTAGTTCGTCTTCGGACGGCTCACAAGAAAGACGCATTTAAAGAGTTAATTACAACTACGCACTGTGGGCGATTGGGCCTTGTTAGCGGCATTTAATTAATAACTTCTAAACGAAAAAAGATATCTTCAGCCGGGGTTTTTTCACAGTTCAGAAAAAAGTCGTAGACTTTTTTAAGAAAAAAAAATTTGCTTATTTTTTTAATTTTTAAAATTATTTTTAATTTTTTTATTTTTAAATTTTTTTTAATTTCATAATTCACATTTTATAAATCAAAATTATTTTCGGAATCAGAATCAGGCATATCTAGATGATCCATTAAAAGCAAGCTCTTAACATCATAGTCCATAATAATATTTTTGCAGACGAAATTGAAGACCCAATTGACAATGAACATATCAAAGGGTCTGACGAAACTAATAAAGCATTTATGATATCTTTGATTGTATTTTTCCTGGAATTTTTTCTTGTACTGCTCTCGCGTATGTTTCGATAGACCATGTTCCTGGCTTCAAGAGCTTCCTCGGACATCTACCAATCGGAAGGGAAAAATGGTTTATTATATTTGTCCCATGCTTTATCAGTTTCCAATGCGTAAGATTCGATTGCGACCGAATTTATCTCGTATCCACAAGCCAATGCTCGTAAGACTACGCTAAATCGATATATTAAATCATTCCTTTCTACTGTTATACGAGCAGCCAAATTTGGTTGTTGTTGGAAAAAACTCCTTGTAGTGTTTCCGTTATTCGTGCTGCCAGTACCAGCCATTGGGATATCCACCAACAAATGTATTTCTTCCCTTAGCTTCTGCTGAATAATTCTTTTATTTTGTTCGACGACATCCTTGTGGAGACTTGATAAGCCATATTCAAATAGGTTTCCCTTAAAATGAGAGTTTTTCACCAAATTTAGATCGTTCATATTTTTGGGAGTCGCACTGCAGATTCCACATGTTTGCGAAGCCGATTCCGATATGGCACTGAAATTGGTGATCAATTCTAAAGGTACTCACAAATGTTGGAAAAATATTTAATATTTAGCTGTTAATGTTTTCAATTTCTCTGCGAGACAAGTCTGCCGATTCTTTCTCGTAAAGTAATTTAATGGGTCGATAATATCGGGTAGAAGAAGGCCGATTGCTTTTCCATAAAACGGTCGGTCCTTTCTGCACTATTAATGGTACCACAACGCAGTTTATCGTAGCATATATATATATATATATATATAGGCGTTTTGCTCTTTAGCAGCTCTCTTTGACAAATTCCATGTGTACTTGGTATGTTCAACATCTACAAATATGCCATACTAAAAAAATTACCCGTTTTGCTACCGACATTGCTCCAAAAAAATGCCATGGTTAGCAGGTAATAGAAGTTCATATTACATATTTTGGACGCACAATGGCTCATACTTCCTGCTAAAAAAGAGTTAGACCGAATCCGTGCGAATCTTGTAAGTTCTACTCCACGAACGACAGCTGCGTGCTATAGCGGGCTAGTTGTTAATACACTTAATTATGATCAGCACATTTATAGACCGGTCACAAACACAGATTTTTTATGTAATACATACCTTGAAATTAATAAAAAGCCACACTTTTAATGAAACAAGTAAAAATTGTAATTTTCCAAGGAGCTCGGAATCAATGCGCACAACAAAGAAAATATATTGTAAAGCTCTTGCTAAAACATATTTTGTGTTAGACTGCTCACAGCTAATGATCAGCTGATCGTAGAGCTTATAAAAAACGTCAAAAATCTAATCAAAGCATCCGTTATCGATTTGTGAAAAAATTAACGCTTTTTTAAATTTGAAATAAATGCCGCTAGCGAGGCCCAATCCCCTTCTATTCTAATAGAAAGTGGACTAGCTGGAGAAGGACCTGTCAATTGTGTCAGTTTTTAAAGAGATAAAAAAAGCATGTGATTTTTTATTTTTAAGAAAAATCACCCACTAAAGGGGAAATATATTTTTTTAATTTGGTTGCTTCCTTAATTAGTTAAACAAATTCTACAAATTATTTATGTTAATTTAGTGGCGTTTTTTATTATTTCCTTTACATTGGCATTAAGCAATGCACAATTTGACAGCTTTTGATAATGTTTACAGATAATTATTTTTGTTGTTGTTTTCTTCGCACATTCTAATTAAGCGGTGTCAATTGTTGTCGATTATTGTAAATTAGTAATCAAATAGTCAAATGTGTTAATAAAACAATGTGCGATGTTGCAATAAATTTGAATAGAAAAAAATAAACAATTGGAAAAATAAAAACGTAGTTTTAAAATTTGAAACTAGAATTAGTTGACATTATTGATGGTATCACAATTAATTGTCAAAAAACGTGACACATTTGACACACATTAAACAGATGTTTCAGGGTGGAATGCAGTTGATTTGCAATCAGCTGATTGTCACTTACAAATGCTTTCAGGCTCAGAATGTGACATTCGCCCCTTACTTTCAGGATTTCATAAATCGCGTTAATTTAAAAAATGTTGATGTATATTCACAATAGCGAATTATGTTTAATATTGTGAATTTTTTCAAAAGCCATATTTATTTAAATACATACTGTGTAAACATATTATTACCTTTATCATAACACTTACTTCGCCTTTTGTCTTTCCAAACAAGAGTGAAATTATTATGGACCGGTAAATACAAAACTTACCAAAAATGTTAACCTGACTTCCAGGCATATGACCAAATAAAAAGTATTATATTTAAAATTAAGTTGTATTTTTTTATTTGTTAAACATTTTCATTTAATTTATAAATTATTTTGGGGTTAATTGGATGGCAATAAACTTTGTAGATTGCCAAATAAGTAAATTTATGTGGGTGGTCAAAATTCAATGAAAGGGGTGAAGGTCTGTTAAAAAATATTAAAGAAAAAGTTAACGAATTTTTAAAAAATCCACACCAGAGGATCGGCTAAATTCATGCCAGAGGATCCGTTAAAAAATGATTTTTATGCCCTAGACAACTATGTTGTCAGGTTTTTATAGCTTTGTGTAGCCCCAACAGTTTGTAACGTCGCGAAATATTGGTCGTAGAACCACCTTTAAGTATACCGATCGTCATATCTCGACTAACTGAGTCGATCTAGACATGTGTGTCCGTCCGTCTGTCCATTACAATTTGTAAACACGATATAGGCCACAGTTATGGAACAATTTTCACGAAATTTTGCATTTAGGATGGGTTCTGGCCAATGAAGACCCCTATTGTTTTCGGTAAAGATCGGTTAAGATTTAGAGGATGAAATGGACCAAATACTTAAATTTAGTCGGTTTTTCTGGTCGCTCCAGAGGACACAATTATTATCCAAGCATCGCGAATTTTTACATGGAGAAGGGGATTGGGCCAAAGAATAAGCATGCCTGTTTTGATAAAGATCGATGGTGTGTGAAAAATGACAAAAGTTTTATTTTATAGGGAATATATTTACTCCTGAAGGACATAGATCCGAGAAGTTGATAGTATATCCAAGAGGAGTGGTTGGTCTTAAAGAAAATATTCGAAAGTAGTCGTTAAAAATGATCTAGAGGTAGAATAAGATATGAATATATAAACCAGTAAGGAAATAGCAAAATCAGACTGGGGCGACTATATGATACCCTTCACAAGTTTGGGTACATTGTACATATGCATCCTTACAATTGCATATCAATGTGCACTCGAAGGAACACACTCATGCATTTCTGCAACCTATGCTAAATTTAATTTCATTCGGGCAGATTTAGAGTCGTATGTGTACCATGGGACTAATTTATGGAAAACGGTACATCGCACTGTTAAAAATTTAATCTCAATCGGACACCCGTTCGAAATACATATGGAGACTATGGCTTAATCTGCACCAATTTCAACAAAACGTAATAACAAATTTTCGTATAATCGGACAAACATTAGGGGTTTGGTGCACCATTTATGTAAAATCGGACGAATATATGTATGTATATGTGAGAGCTATATCGAAATCTGAACCGATTTTCCCGAAATGTAACATACAACATTCTAGTCACAATTCCGTATGCTATGCCAAATTTCGTGCAAATCGAAAGATATATAGGTACTTTGGTGCACAATTTACCTAAAACCGGACGAAAATATATATAGGAGCTATATCTAAAACTGCGGACGAAAATATATATGGGAGCTATATCTAAATCTGATCTGATTTTCACTCAACTTGGCAGACATAATTCTAGGCTCAATTTATTACGTTATGCGAAATTTCGTGCAAATCGAAGGATATATAGGGGCTTTTGTGCACCATTTACCTAAAATCGGACGAAAATATATATGGGAGCTATATCTAAATCTGAACCGATTTTCACGAAATTTAACACACATCATTCTAGGCTCAATTCAGTACGTTATGCCAAATTTCGTACAAATCGAAAAGTATACAGGTACTTTGGTGCACCATTTATATAAAATCGGACGAAAATATATATGGGAAGTATATCTACATCTGAACCGATTTTCAGGAAATTTAACGCACACCATTCTAGACCTTATTCAGTGTACTACGCCAAATTTCGAGCAAATCGAAAGATATATAGGGATTTTGGTGCACCATTTACATAAAATCGGACGAAAATATATATGGGAGCTATATCTAAATCTGAACCGATTTTCACGAACTTTCACCATCATATTTCTAGGCTTAATTTAGTACGCTCTGTCAAATTTCGTGCAAATCAAAGCATATATAGGGACTTTGGTGCACTATTTACCTAAAATCGGACGAAAATATATATGGAAGCTATATCTATATCTGAACCGATTTTCATGAAATTTAACACACATCTTTCTAGACTTAATTCAGTACGCTTTCCCAAATTTCATGAAAATCGAAGGATATTTAGGGGCTTTGGTGCACCATTTACATGAAATCGGACGAAAATATATATGGGAGCTATATCGAAATCTTAACTGATTTTCAAGAAATTTTAAACACATGATTCTAGTCTCTATTCAGTACGCTGTGCCAAACTTCGTGCAAATCGGAAGATTTATAGGGATTTTGGTGCACCATTTACCTTAAATCGGACGAAAAAATATATAGGAGCTATATCTAAACCTGATCCGATTTTCACTCAACTTGGCAGATATAATTCTAGGCTCAATTCATTACGTTATGCGAAATTTCGTGCAAATCGAAGGATATATAGGGGCTTTGGTGCACCAATTACCTAAAATCGGATGAAAATATATATGGCAGCTATATCTAAATCTGAACCGATTTTCATGAAATTTAACACACATCAATCTAGACTCAATCCAGTACGCTGTGCCAAATTTCGTACAAATCGAAAGATATATAGGTACTTTGGTGCACTGTTTACCTTAAATCGGACGAAAATATATATGGAAGCTATATCTAAATCTGAACCGATTTTTCTGAAACCTAATACACATCATTCTAGACCTAATTCAGAATGTTATACAAAATTTCGTGCAAATCGAAGGATATATAGGGACTTTGGTGCACCATTTACATTCAATCGGCCGAAAATATATATGGGAGCTATATCTAAATCTGAACCGATTTTTCCCAATTTCAATAAGGTTCATCCTTGGGCCAAATGAGTGAGCTGTGCCAAATTTCATCCCAATCGGATCATAAATGCGACCTGTACTTTATTCACAAAAATACATGGACGGACAGAGGGACGGACATGCGTGAATCGACTTAGAAAGAGATTCTATGCATATTCCCAAAAGTAACCATATGTCTATCTCGTTTCCTTTTGCCTGTTACAAACATATGCCCAAGGTACCCTGTACCACAGGTGAAGGGTATAAAAATCTTGCTTGAAATTATACTCGAGAATATTTTTTTGAGATATACTTTAAAAAAATCCACGGTATTCCTAAAAAAATAATTTATTATTTTTTAATTCCTCATATCTTCACCGGGTTAATTACTCTGCATAACACCTCAACTGACACTATTGTGTTTTTTGTTGTTGTATTTTATTACTAATAATATTACTATTTTTTTATTATTTGATTTTTTTTCATCAATAACAACACATCATCTTAAGCAAATATAGATTTGCATTTTAAACAAAGTTTTTTTTTTCAAAACAGCAAATAAATAAACAAAAAAAAAAACTTGGCTGGGCTACAGGGATGATGGATGCAGCAGTAAGCCGTCTGTATGAAGGTGGATATGGATGCGTATTTTCTCAAAAAACCTTAAAAACGTCAACTGACAACAGCTTATGACGATTTTGAAAAAAATCGTTTTATTTGAAAATGACAACATTTTGAAGAAGCACACACACACACACTCTGGCGTGTGTGTCTCCATTTATCCACCCAGAGAGGAAGGGTCGAAAATGCCAGTGCTGTGTTAATCAAACAGCAACAATAGCCACTGCAACAACAACAACAACAACACGAAAACGAACTTCAAACTAATGATTGAATTCGAAATACCAGTGCAGTTGCAATTTTCGTGTTGGCGCGTTAACATTTAACAAATTGCGAATTGTATATTTGAAAATCGTGGATCTGGGAAATACCTAAAAAAATATGATATACAAAAAATATAAAATTTATTAAAAATAAATATAAAAGTGAGAAATAATAATATTTGAAGGCAAATGAAAATAAATAAATAATAAGTGTGATTTTTTTAAAAAATATTTGAAAAAGGTAGACAAAAAATTCGTGGATATAAAAAAAAAGAAGTCGACAAAATAAGCGGTGGTTTTTCAAACTTAATTTATTATAATTTATAAAAAATGATAAATTATTTTTTTTCGAGATCTTTTAAAAATTATTTTTTCACATATAGAAATAAATTCTTCAATTTTAAAAATTAATTAATTTTCGGTACTTTGGGGTTCTTGAATGCGTTTTTCAACTGACCAAACCAAAAAATATTAATATTTACCCCATTTTTTGGGGTAGTCCCCCTATAACCCCCTTTTTATACCCTTCACCACACTGTGGTACAGGGTATAATGTCTTTGTGTATATGTTTGTAACAGGCAAAAGGAAACGAGATAGACACATGGTTCCTTTTGAGAATTTGCATAGAATCACTTTCTGAGTCGATTTATGCGTGTCCATCCGTCTGTCCGTCTCTTGGTGTTAAATTGTAAACAAAGTACAGGTCGCATTTATGATCGGATTTGGATGATGTTTGGTATAAGTAACTTATTTGGCCAAAGGACGCACCCTATTGAAATTGAAGAAAATCGGTTCAGTTTTAGATATGGCTCCCATATATATTTTCGTCCGATTAAAGGTAAATGGTGCACCAAAGCCCCTAAATATCTCTCGATTTGCACGAAATTTAACACGGCGTACTGAATTAACTCTAGAACGATGTGTGTTAAGTTTCGTGAAAATCGTTCCAGTTTTAGATATACCTCCCATATATAGTTTCGTTCGATTTTATGTAAATGGCGCACCAAAGTCCCTAAATATCTTTCGATTTGCACGAAATTTGGCATAGGGTAATGAATTAGGTCTACAATGATGTGTGCTAAGTTTCGTGAAAATCGATTCAGATTTAGATATAGCTCCCATATATATTTTCTTCCGATTTTAGGTATATGGTGCACCTAAGTCCGTATATATCCTTCGATTTGCACGAAATTTGGCACAGCGTACTGAATTTACTTTAGAACGATGTGTATTAAGTTTCGTGAAAATCGTTTCTGTTTTAGATGTACCTCCCATATATAGTTTCGTTCGATTTAAGGTAAATTGTGCACCAAAGTCCATACATATCTTTCGATTTGCACGAAATTTGGCACAGCGTACTGAATAAAGTCTAGAATGATGTGTGTTAAGTTTCGTAAAAATCGGTTCAGATTTCGATATAGCTCCCATATATATTTTCGTCCGATTTAATGTAAATGGTGTACCAAAGCCTCTATATTTCTTTCGATTTGCACGAAACTTGACACAGCGTAATGAATAGGGTCTAGAATGATGTGTGTTAAGTTTCGTGAAAGTCGGTGCAGATTTAGATATAGCTCCCATATATAGTTTCGTCCGATTTAAGGTTAATGGTGCACCAAAGTCCCTAAATATCTTTTTATTTGCACGAAATTTGGCATATGGCACTGAATTAGGTCCAGAATGACGTGTGTTAAGTTTCGAGAAAATTGGATCAGATTTGCATATAGCTCCCATATATATTTTCGTCAGATTTAATGTAAATGGTGCACCAAAGTCCCTAAATATCTTTTGATTTGCACGAAATTTGGCATAGCGTACTGAATTAAGTCTAGAAGGATGTGTGTTAAATTTGGTGAAAATCGGTTCAGATTTCGATATAGCTCGTCCGATTTAAGGTAAATGGTGCACCAAACACCCTATATAACTTTCGATTTGCACTAAATTTTGCACGGGGTATTGAATTACGTCTAGGATGATGTGTGTTAAATTTTGTGAAAATCGGTTCAGATTTAGATATACCTCCCATATATCTTTTCTTCCGATTTTACGTATATGGTGCACCAAAGTCTCTATATATCCTTCGATTTGCACGAAATTTGGCATAGCTAACTGAATTGCGTCTAGAATGATGTGTATTAAGTTTCGTGAAAATCGGTTCAGATTTATATAAAGCTCCCTTATATATTTTCGTCCGATTTAAGGTTAATGGTGCACCAAAGCATTTTGGTAAGAATTTTCCAGAAAAATGTTATTCGTAATGGAACAGAAAGAAAATAGACTGAAAAGAGCTAAAGAGTATGGCCGAATGTGGTGAACTGCCTAATTCGATGAGAAAGCATTCGTTGTCCAGCAGTTTGTAAACAAACAAAATTATCGTGTTTACTTGCCAAAGAGGTCAGCTGAAAATGTGGACCTTTGGTTGGCCACCAAAACCCAAGGCGCCCGGCCATGGTGATGGTGTGGGCCGCCATAACAGCCGATGGTAGCTCTTCGCTAGTATTAATCGAATATCATCAGAATAAATGCTGAATATTATCGCGAATATATTCTGGAGGGTGTATTAAAGCCTTGGGCACGCAAACATTTTGGCCGCAGACCTTGGACATTTCAACAGGACCATCCTGAGTGCGATGGTGGACGCCACCCACCGAAGAATGGTTACAAAATGAGGTTTCTCGTTTCATTTCCAGCGCACATTGGCCACCAACATATCCTGATACCAATCCATTGGACTATTGTGTCTGGAGTATTTTGGAAAGCATGGTTGGCACTAAAAAATACCAAAGTGTCGATCACCTCAAGCAAGCGCTTCGCCGGGAATGAGCCAAAATACAACAATCGGGCAGCGTGTGACGGTTTCATTGGCCGTTTGAAGGTTTCGATATTTAATTCCATCTTAATGGTCCTTCAAAAATGCGACGTCTGTTAGGATTCCATCTGTTGAATATACCCAAAGTGATGAAGGGAATCATATAGTCGGCCCGTCCGACTTTACTACTTTCCTTGCTGGTTTATATTTTATTCTGTGTGCTGAAATTTCTTCCCCTTCAAATTTTAAAATAAAAATTACCCACCTTTAATTTAAATAATTATTACTAAAATACATTTCCATTTATGCGTAACTAAATTGTTATGAAATTATTTTTTTTTAAATACTTTTTCACCACCAATCTTCAAAACGCCCTCCCAGACCACTCAGTCCCAATGCCAGGTTGTTGGTCTAATTGATTGGTGTCTGAACGTAATTGAATATTTATGGGGTTTATTCTATTTTTATTCCACTTTCTTCTTTATTTTCAATTCAATTTGTGTGCGATAATAAGCAATTAGATTTGTAATTACAATTGTTATTGTTTTAGAAAAGAAAATATAATTCTCGTGTTTTTAAATAATTTATTATGGGCACACATTTTCAAATTCCCATATATATGTGACCCTTGGATTGCCACTTTCTCTCTTGACGAACACCATGTGTGTTGGTTGTGCTCTCATTTTGGAATTGAAATGACATAGTTTTTGAAAAGGGGGTTATGGACATTTCAAAATACCACATTTTAGGGGTAGGTCACGCATAGCCCGCACGAAAAAAAAGCTCAGGAAAGTCATTGTCAACAACCCCAATCCGATCTTAGTTTCAATTCTCATGCACTCAAATCACCCCCTTTCGAAGATTGTTCTCACCGGGGGGGAGTTTTATTTTTTTCAAAACAAAATAATTGACATTTGTGTGTGACGTTTACATACACACATGTGTGTGTGTGTGTAATGTTGGAATTGGAACACATCACAAATGCCACCAAATGTTTGTTTGTCCTGCATTTGAGGGTAGCCTACCTCAAATCTATTAGGCAACATGCCACACATCAAAGTTCACACAGTGCACACTTTACACGAAGTAAAAAAAATTATGCATAATTTGTTGAAAAGAAACACAAACAGAGAGCTAAGTGTGAAATTAACCCATTGGGAACCAGATTTTTTAAAGAGTAATTTTCCCAAGTCCTCCCTAAATATATAATATAAGAATCTTTAAGGCGTGGATTTAAAAAAAAAAATATTTTTCAAGATCCTTAAAACAAATTCTCGCGGAGTTTTAAAAAAAAAATATTTTTCAAGATCCTTAAAAAAATTTTTCTTGGCGTGGATTTTTAAAAAAATTATTTTTCAAGATCCTTAAAAAAATTCTTCTTGGCGTGGATTTAAAAAAATATATTTTTCAAGATCCTTAAAAAATTCTTCTTGGCGTGGATTTTTAAAAAATTATTTTTCAAGATCCTTAAAAAAATTCTTCATGGCGTGGATTTTTAAAAAAATATATTTTTCAAGATCCTTAAAAAAATTCTTCTTGGCGTGGATTTTTAAATTTTTCATGGTCCATTCTAAGGCGTGAATTTTTTAAATTTTTTTTTCCATCTTCCCCTCAAGGTGTAACATATTTACCAATTACATTACAGCATCACCATCATCATGATCATCATCATAATTTTCTTCAAGGGATTTACACCCAGCTTTGTTGACAACAACAACAACAAATAAGCGAACTAACTAAAAAAAATTGCACTACACACCGGCAGTACATTGTGTCGCATATTGCTGGTGTTGTTGTTGTTGCAATTGCTGTCAACAACAAAGTTGACACTTTTAGCAGCAGTTGTTTATTTCCGTTTAAGTTTTGTTTTTTTTTTCGTGCTTTTGTTAGTTTTGTTATTCATGCGCGCGCATAACACATTTTTTTGTTTTGACAGATGATAGTTTAACACTTTGTGGGGAAGGGCTTTTCTTTAGAAGAGGATATAATGGATTCTCTCTCTTTCTCTCTTTAGCAACATTTAGATGAGAGAGAAATATTGTGGGGGAAGAGATACTGTAAATGTCATCCTGAGGGAGTGGAGTAATGGAGATAAATTTTGACGGCGTTGAAATAATGATTTGCGGACTTGGAATTGAAAGAAAGTACTGCGATCCTTAATGAGAGGATTAAACAAGATTGACATATAAAAACCAGTAAGGAAAGTAGTAAAGTCGGACTGGGCCGACTATATGATACCCTTCATCACTTTGGGTATATTCTACATTGTATCCTAAACAGACGCCGCCTTTTCGGAGGAGCATTGACATGAAATTGAACGAACTTAAATTTGAATCGATTTTCTCGAAACATAACACACGAGCTATGGCAGGGACAGATTTCCATCACAAAGGCACGAAAATCCCCATGAATATGCAGAACAACAACAACATCAAGTGTAAATACAAATACAGAAAAAATCATGAAATTTCTGTAAATACACAAGTCATGAGCGAACAAATATATATATTTAAAGGAGTTTGTTAGAAATACTTCAACGTACAAAACATTCAAATATAGTAACTTCTGTACATTGTACAAAATTGTGTGCCGGTCGGAACTTGACACACATTTACATTCTAGCCTATATATGGGAGCAAATCTGTACACTATATGCGCATATCGAAAGACATATAGAGACTTTGGTGCACCATTTACATAAAATCGGACAAAACTATAAATGGGAGTTATATCTAAATCTGATCCGATTTTCTCGAAACTTAGCACATCTCATTCTGGTGCCCCATTTACCTTAAATCCCTATATCTAAATCTGACCCAATTTTCTCGAAACTTGACACACATCATTCTAACCTCAAATCTGTACACTATGCCAAATTTCGTACAAATCGAAAGATATATAGGGACTTTGGTGCACCATTTACATAAAATCGGACAAAACTATATATGGGAGTTATATCTAAATCTGACCCGATTTTCTCGAAACTTGACACACATCATTCTAGCCTCAAATCTTTACACTATGCAAAATTTCGCGGAAATCGAAGAATATATAGGGACTTTGGTGCACCATTTACATAAAAGCGGACAAAACTATATATGGGAGCTATATCTAAATCTGAAACGATTTTCTTCAATTTCAATAGAGTTCGTCCTTGGGCCAAATAAGTGAGCTGTGCCAAATTTCATTCAAATCGTATCACAAATGCGACCTGTACTTTGTTTACAATTTAACATCTACAGACGGACGGACAAACATAAATCGACTCAGAAAGTGATTCTATGCATATTCTCAAAAGGAACCATCGTTTCCTTTTGCCTGTTACGAACATGTGTGGTAAAGGGTATAAAAATATATTTTCACAAGTGAAGACCCCTATTGTTTTTGGTAAAGATCGGTTAATATTTAGGGGATGAAATGGATCAAAAACTTTATTTTTGTCTGATTTTCTGGTCGCTCCAGAGGCCGCATTATAATTTGTAAACACTATACAGTTGCAATTATGGCCCAAACTTCGGTTTCGGGCCAAAGAATAAGCATGCCTGTTTTGATAAAGATCGGTCAATATTTTGCGGGTCAATTGGACCCTGACTTTTGGACTTTTTTCTGCTCGCTACAGAGATTGCAGTTATGGTCCGAACATTGTGAAAGTTTACATGGAGAAGGGTATCGGGACAAAGAATAAGCATGACTGTTTTGATAAAGATCGGTCAATATTTAGCGAGTCAAATGGACCCTGACTTTTGTGTGAAAAATTACAAAATTTGTTGATAGTATATCCAAGAGGATTTGTTGACCTTCAAATTGATATCAATTATATGGCTTTATGTACTCTGATGTGGGAGTTATACGTAATTAGGTAAAGGAAAGAAATGTCGCGCTGATCGCTTTGAAGTTCCGATTATGGTCAAAGACGACGCATATAGTTTTCGGTGAAGTTGAGATTTCATTCAGGGGGTGCAATGAGGCAGTTATTATATGCAGAACATTACATATTTTACAAGGTGATATTCCAAGGGTCAAATCAACCAAAACCTAAAGTGACTATTTTTTTATTTTATGGCGTAAAAATTCACTTCAAGAAAAAAATTTTTGGAAAATATTAGAAAGTGGAGTTGTTGATCTATAATCGGTAAAATAAGTGCAAATATCACGAAATATTGCCCAGGCTCAGAATATAGAACCGCTGAAAGTTTGCTTTTCGCGGTAGTTGTGTAGGGTGTCGAATGGTCGGCCCCGTCCGACTATACTGCTCCACTCTCTGGTGTTTAAATACAATACTATTTTTTAATTAATTTTTTTCTGACATCTATGCGATGATTTTTAAATGAATTTTTTTTAAGGTTTGCCTGTTTTAAAAAATATTGTTTAATAGCGCGGATTTTTTTGTATAAAATAATTTTCTATCAGATCCCTATTTCTGGATTTCTTCAATTTAAATAAAATATCCGAAAATAAAATATAAAAAATATCCACAAATTACAAATTTTATTATTAAATTAAATTAAATTTTAATTTTCCTTTTAAAATAGTCAAGACCTGTGTCCCTCATATAAAAAGAGTGTAGCTATACACTCTTCTCACTGAAAAGAGAAGCGAAAGTAGACCTTCATTTTGTTATGATAAACATGATGACATGTGCTCAACATTACAGGGCAAATAGAGCATGAGAGAGGGGAGACATATTGTGAATTTCCTTCAACCACATTTGACATAGAAATGGAGAGCCCTTTCATCTGTCATTCTCTCCCTCTCTTGATTTGCATGCCGTTGCCTCCCTTAAAGGTATTAATAATTGACAAGTATGGTGCAGGCGCACTGCAGAACTTTAAGTTTTAATGGAATGAAAGAAAATAAAATATCCCTTCAAAGTTATTTTTCGTATCGCAGACAGTTGTAATGGACATTTTGTAAAAGAAAGCTGTGCGTGTAAAGACTATTTAGAGAAACGGAGAGAACCCTAAAGAATACAAAATATAAATAACAAAATTTTCTAAATAAAAAATATTTAAAGGAAAAAAGGAAAGCAAGTAGCTGTTAATAAAAGTCACTACCAAAAAAAAAACGAGTTGGAAATTTAATAAAAAAATTTAACTAAGCTTAAAACAAACGCATAAAAAAGCAACGTGAAATAAAAATCGATAGCATAAAAATTCAAGAAACAAACAAATAAAATTACTGCTTCCCCGCCTACAAAATCAGAATCCTCTCAAAGGAAAATATTTTTTAATAAAAAAAATACTAGTAGAGGAAACGGAAGTGCTATATATATTTTATAGAAAAAAATAATAGTTAAAAAGAAAAACACCATGGTCATGACAAATAAATGCATAAATGTTACATCCAACAATACCACATCCTCCATGGAAAAAACGCCTGGCAGTGAAAATGTTCCTCACAGGGCTCCCATGATGGTGGAGCACACATATAAATCAGTGGCAAAAGAAACGGCAAAGTCGACGTCAACGGAAAAGCCAGCGGAGACGTCTAACCCGGCATCGGAGATGTTAACGGCCGATATTGTGTCTGGTGGCGCCCAATTGTCGACGGCGTCAACAACAACGTCATCGTCATCATCGTCGTCATCAGACAATGCCGCCACCATTTTAGATGAGCGCCTGTCTAAGGATGTTGAAAGTGTATTCCCCAAGAAAAGGTATGACATAGTTTTCTCAGTGTTGTTGTTGTTGGTAGAAAAAAAAACACCCGAAATCATCCCCCTTCTTCGCACAACCCAACACATGTGTATGCGTAAATCCTAGACACACACACACATGCACATGTATTTTTGGAATTTTTCTAAGCAGGGTGTTGTTGTTGTACGTGTCCTGATTTCCGTTGACCTTTTTATTCGTTTTCTATTTCTATTTTTTCTTTTGGTATTTCTTCCAGACAAGACGTCCTCAAATGGTATGGCTGGGGCTATAATGACTCGGAGTTTTATGTCGAGAATGATATGATATGTTTTCGAGGGGAGAAGTAAGTATTCTACAAGTGAAAAAATTAAATTACTTTTCAAATTATATATGAGATAAAAAACTAGATTTTAGGAAACTTTCAATTTTCTTCTAGATAAAGGTCCTGATAGTTTAAAATATCAAAAAAGCGGCCTTACTAGGAATTTATCTTATAGATAATGCATTATCTATGGGATAAATTTCGAATTATCTAAAAGATAATTATCCAAAAAATCTCCAAACGGACAATCATCTTCTAGATAATAGTGTTCTAAGATAGATTTCATAAAACAAAATGCTGGTATTGGCATTTTATCTTAAAGATAATGCATTTGACCCTCAGATAACGTAAGAAATTTGGATTATCTTAAAGATAAATAATTATTTTCTACTCATAATTGTCACGGTACTGACGATAATATTCCATAATTCGATTATCTTATAGACAATCGAATTATCTAAGAGATAATAACCTAGATAATCTCTAAATGATAATTATCTATGAGATTATAGCCATAAAATATGGATTTCTTAAATTAAAATGGTACTATTAATATTTTATCTTAAAGATAAATATCAGAAATATTATCTGAAAGATAATTAAATGGGTATAAGTTATTATACCTGAGAAAACATTCCATAATTGCAATTATCTCAGAGATAATTTCAGATAATATCACAAATAATGTCTAATTGGTAATTATCTACTAGATAATAGCAATATAAGTTTTATTTCTTAAATCCAAATGATGCAAGTAGACTTTTATCTTAAAGATAAATAACAGATAACTTCAAAAATGTCTATTATCTCAAAGATAATGAATTATTTAGGCATTATCTAGTTGCGTATCGTCCCGCTAGGTCCTTACACCGAATATAATATTCGATAATTGCAATTATCTCAAAGATAATGTTCTGAAAAAGCATTATCTAATAGATAATATGTTTAGCACTTTTTTATCTGAGACGCACGAGTCTTGGTAGGTGATTAATTTCAAAATTATCTCAAAGAAAATATCCCACACAGGTAGTTATCTACTAGATAATTGTCCTAACAGCATATTATCTAAGATAAAATGCTTTATTTCAAATTTTATCTAAGAGATAATATCACAGATAATGTTTAATTGATAATTATCTACTAGATAATAGCAGAATAATTTTTATTTCTTAAATCCAAATGATGCTACTAGACTTTTATCTCAAAGATAAATATCAGATAACATCAAAAACGCCTATTATCTTACAGATAATGAATTATTTAGGCATTATCTAGTTGCGAATCTTCCCGCTAGATCATTACACCGAATATAATATTCGATAATTGCAATTATCTCAAAGATGAATGTTCTGAAAATGCATTAGATAATATTTTTAGCACTTCATTATCTGAGACGCACGAGTCTTTGTAGGTGATTAATTTTAAAATTATCTCAAAGATAATATCCCACACAGGTAGTTATCTACTAGATAATTGTCCTAACAGTATATTATCTAAGATAAAATGCTTTGGTTCAAACTTTATCTAAGAGATAATCTTAATACCCTAAAAAGCTATTATCTTGGGTTCATAATTTCATAGATAATGGCCTTCACTGGATATTATCTTAAAAATAATGCTCCCGACCGGCCATTATCTTGTAGGCAATGCCCCTGATCTCTCTTTACCTCAAAAAGAATGCCTCTTATCAGTAATCATCTCAAAGATAAGGCTTATGAGCGGCCTTTATCTAAAAAATAATAATGTTTCTGGTCGTTATCTGAAAGATAATGATTATCTATGGTCATTATCTGACAGATAATGATTATCTATGGTCATAATCTGCGAGATAATGATTATCTATGGTCATTATCTGCAAGATAATTATTATCTATGGTCATTATCTGAAAGATAATGATTATATATTGTCATAATCTGCGAGATAATGATTATCTCCCGTCATTATCTCAGAGATAATATTCTTTATCGTCGTTATCTTCAGGTCCTCATATGCAATTATCTGAGAGATAATGATTATCTCTGGTTTCAAAGCTAATGTTGCGTAGCGTAGTTATCTTACAGATAATCTGAAGGAAAATCTTTGTCAACAACCGTTATCTCAAAGATAAAGATCCTTGTCGGGCACTGTCTCGAAGACAATGCCAATGACGGGTAATTATCTAAAACATATGGTTTCTCTTGTTCCTTATCTGAGAGATAATGCTCTTTTCTGGCCAGTATCTCACAGATAATTTTACTTACCGGGTTTATCTCAAAGATAATTTTTCCTGCTGTTAATCTTTCCAAAGAAAAAGTTCGTCTTCGGCCGTTATGTTTCATATATCTACATCAATGATCATTTTAGGTCATTATCTGGCAGATAATATTCCACAATGTCAAAATATGAACCCTTAGAAGTCGTTATCTTACCGATATTATTTCCCACGAGACATTACCTAACATATAAGGACCCTTGAAATCATTAAGTACAAAGAAAATGTTTGTAACCGGCCTTTATCTCAAAGATAATGCTGCATATATCAATCATCTTTGGCCATTATCTGGGAGATAATGTCCCTTAATGTGTAAATATAAACCCTTAGAAATAGTTATCTCATAGATAATGGTCCCCACAAATACCTTTTTATTTTTTCAAATGTACCCCCATTAAAATTCTCATTTCCTTTCCAGATACCCCCTCGATGGCACAACTCTACCCCTCTTTACCGAATGGGTGCTGAATCGTTTCAAGTGTACCCTGCACAATAAGCTACCGTTACCCGAATTACCCAAAGAATTTCCAAAGCCCACCGTTAATGCCGAATTTCTGAGAGAGCTTACAGCGTCGAATATAGCCCATAGCCTAGAGGGTATGGATCGTCTGGTGCGATGTCATGGTCAGACGCTGCATGACATCTATTATCTGTGTAGCAATAAATTTCAACGTATACCTGATATTGTCACCTGGCCCACAAATCATGGAGAGGTGGTAAAACTTGTGAATATGGCTCATCGACATAATGTTGTAATATTACCCTATGGAGGTGGTACTTCGGTGTCGGGTGCCAGTACATGTCCTCAGGAGGAGGCGAGGATGATGTGTTGCCTGGATACCTCACAAATGAATCGAATGATTTGGTTGAATAAATCCAATATGACAGTGTGCTTCGAGGCTGGAATTGTGGGTCAGGATTTGGAGAGGACTCTGCGCAGTCAAGGCTTGACTGTGGGTCATGAGCCGGATAGTTATGAATTTTCTACACTCGGAGGTTGGGTGGCCACTCGTGCCTCGGGCATGAAGAAAAATGTCTACGGGAATATTGAAGATCTGGTGGTGCATGTGAAAATGGTCACACCGAATGGTGTCCTGGAGCGAGAATGTACGGCGCCACGCGTATCATGTGGTCCGGATTTTAATCACATCATTATGGGTTCGGAGGGCACTTTGGGTGTTATTACAGAAGTGGTGCTGAAAGTGCGACCTCTACCTCCGGTGAGACGTTACAATAGTTTGGTGTTTCCCGATTTCGAAAGTGGTGTTCAATTTATGCGTGAAGTGGCCTTGAGGAGATGCCAGCCCTCCTCCGTACGTCTGATGGATAATGAACAATTTATTATGGGTCAAAGTTTAAAGCCGCCAAAAGGCTGGACAGCCAGTGTGGTAGATTATGTGAAGAAGCTGTATGTGACCAGCATTAAGGGTATCGATTTGAGCAGTATCTGTGCGGCCACCCTGCTCTTCGAGGGTGAACTGGAGGATGTTAATCGTCAGGAGGAATTGGTTATCAGTATAGCCAAGAAATATCGAGGATTTGCTGCGGGCGGTGAGAATGGTGAACGTGGTTATATTATGACCTTTGTTATTGCTTATATGAGGGTAAGTCGGAGGGGCGAGAAGGGGAGGATTATATTTTGAAATTTATTTCTAATTGGATTTTTTTGATTTTCAGGATCTGGGCTTGAGACATGATATTATTGCGGAATCCTTTGAAACCTCGGTACCTTGGGATCGCTGTGCCAGACTGTGTCGTAATGTCAAGCAACGTGTTGCATTGGTAAGTAGGATGTTGGATGGAATTCTTGTAGAGGTCCTTGAAGTGAATTTTGAGAAAAAATTGTCTGGTCAAGAAAATTATCTCAAAGATAATGAGCATTTAAAGGCATTATCTCGATACAGTGGCAGAGCTTTGCCATGAAGGTACATTATCTGCGAGCTAATGACTTATAAGATGTATTTTCGAAAAGATAATGGTCGGTCAGGAGCATTATCTTAAAGATAATGACGAGTAATGAGCATTATCTCACAGATAATGTTCGGTAAGCATAATTATCTCAAAGATAATGTCCTGTAAGCATCATTATCATATAGGTAATGATCGATAAGCATCATTATTATATATATAATGAGCGATAAGCATCATTATCTCATAGATCATTGTCATCCTAGTGCTTTATCTGGGAGATAATTTCCTGTTAGAAGCGTTAGCTATAAGATAATGACCAGTTATCTGGTCAAGAAAATTATCTCGAAGATAATTTAAAGGCATTATCTCGAGACGGTGACAGAGCTTTGCCATGAAGGTACATTATCTGCGAGATAATGCCTTATAAGATTTATTTTCGTAAAGATAATGGTCGGTCAGGAGCATTATCTTAAAGATAATGACGAGTAATGAGAGTTATCTCACATATAATGTTCGGTAAGCATCATTATCTCAAAGATAATGTCCTGTAAGCATCATTATCTTATAGGTAATGATCGATAAGCATCATTATCTCATAGATAATTGTCATCCTAGTACTTTATCTGGGAGATAATTTCCTGTTAGAAGCGTTATCTATAAGATAATGACCATTTAGAAGACATAAATCATAGATAGCAGCTAGGCAGAAGTATTATCTCTTAGATAATGTCAAGTCAGGGACATTATCTGTGAGATAATGAATAGCTGGGAGCAATTGCCCGGAGATAATGACCTCTAAGGATAATTATCTGATATATAACGACCAACAAAGAACATTATCTGGGAGATAACATCTTGTTTGAAGCTTTATCTTCAATATAGTGATCGAAAATATGCATTATCTCAAATGTGCCAGTATCATTATCTCATAGATAATGGCAAGTCAGAAAACATTATCTGAGAGATAACAACCAACTGGGAGCAATATTCTGGAGATTGGCCAGTAAGGAACAGTATCTCAAAGATAATATATAACCAGAAACATTATCTGGGAGATAATATCTTGTTAGAAGCTTTATCATCAATATAGTGATCGAAAATAAGTATTATCTGAAAGATAAAGGTGGGTCAGGATCAATATATCATAGATAATGACAAGTCAGAGGCATTATCTGAGAGATAACGACAATCTGGGAACAATATTCCGGAAATAGTGGTCGATAGGTATCATTATCTCATAGATAATATATAGTCAGGCATATTATCTCACAGATAGCCCAGAACATTATCTGGGAGATAATGCCTTTTTGGATGCCTTATCTTTTACATAGTGGAATAATAGTAACATTATCTGAGAGATAAGGGTGCGTCAGGAGAATTATCTTGGAGTTAATAGCAAGCCTGGAGCATAATCTAGGAGATAATGACCAACTGGTAGCAATATTCCGGAGATTATGGCCTCTAAGAATCATTATCTCATAGATAATATATAGAGAGGAGCATTATCTGGGAGATAATGTAATTTTACATGCTTTATCTTCAATATAGCGGTCGAAAAGACGCATTATCTAAGAGATAAAGGCGATCCAGAAGAATTATCTCCAAGAGAATAGAAATTTAGGAGCATTATCTGAGACATAACGACCAAATGGGAGCAATATTATCGAAATTATGTTCGCTAAGGGTCATTATCTCATAGATAATAGATGGTCTGGAACATTATCTGGAAGATAATGTATCGTTAGATACTTTATCTTTAATATAACGATCGGTCAGAAGTATTATCTCAGAAGTAAGGTTGGGTAAGGATCATTATCTCATAGCATTATCTATGAGATAATTAATGTATCTCAAAGATAATATGCGGTCTGAAGCAAAATCCTTAGGCTGCAGCCCCAAACTCATTCCTATTCTAAGACATAACTACTTTTCAGAGATATGCCGATTTTTCCAACATTAAATTATCTAACAGATAAAACTCTCGTCATATTTTTTCACAGATAATTATCTTCAATAAATATTATCTCGAAGATAATTTCATTAAGTGGACACGATCGTTTAAAGTTATACTTTATCTCAATGATAATGGATTTATCTGAAGCATATCTGAGATAATGGTCATATGAGATAATGGTCATAACTACACTTTATCTGAGAGATAATGGTCTTATCTAAACATTATCTAAAGATAATTATCTTCAATAAATGTCTTAAAGTTAATGGATTTTTCTCAGAGTCAATAAATCTATGTAGACCTCTTCGCAGATACAAAGGTCTCAATGGTCCAACTGGGACTTTATCTCAGAAGGAATACTTATACAGAGGTCCTAAGAGAATCTTATCTCAAAGATAAGGGTCGTATCTGAGACCTTATAACCTTGATGGGACCTTTATCATATCCTTGACTATATTGGACCTTATCTTAAGATAATGATACACGACTTTCTCTTCGAAGCCAGAACTTTTTACCATATATCATTAACCTCACTTGTCAATAATTCGAATATCAAAGGCCCAACTCTTCCCCTAATATTTCTCAAATTAAATCTCTTATTTTCAAACTAATCGAAAATATTCATCCCTCTTATTCTCTTCTCCATTTTTCCAGGAATGTCACGCCCGCAGTGTCCATCACTATAGTATATCGTGCCGGGTGACTCAGACCTACGATGCGGGTGCTTGTGTCTATTTCTATTTTGCATTCAATATGAAAGGTTTTGAAAATCCTGTCGAAATATTTGAATACATAGAATCAGCAGCTCGCGATGAAATCCTAAAATGTGGCGGTTCGTTATCACATCATCATGGTGTGGGCAAGATACGGTCACGATGGTATCAACATACTGTGACGAAAACTGGTACAGAGGTATATAAGGCTACCAAGGATCGACTGGATCCTAAAAATATATTTGCTGCGGGTAATTTGCTGCCACAAGATGTGGTGACGGAGGACAAGGTGGAGAAGAAGTCGACAAAGGAATTGCAGTCAACGGCATTGACGAACCTCACGAACATGAAATTTAAATCGAAACTTTAATTCGTTTCAAAATTTTGTTTTTTTTTCTGGCTTCTTTTTGTTTTTGAATTTTCCAATATTTAATTTTTGGAAAATATCCTCGCTTTTTATACAAAAATAATAAAAAAATTCTTAGCCTAATTTTTTCTATTAAAGAAAAATATTTCTTTGTTAAATTAAATGATTTGTTTAATTTTTATTATAGAAATATTTGTGTGTGTATGTATTTAATATTAAGGATGATGATAATTCAATATGTATGTATGTATTTTTGTTAATATTTGTTGGAGATATATTTTGCGATTAGCTATATTTTTGGGGTTATGTTTTTGTTTAGATTTTTTAGGTTATATAAATAAATAATTGTTTTGTTGTATTTTTTGTAATTTTTTATATTAAAATTTTTAGTAAACAAATAATATATTTAATAAATATTTCAAAATTTTTTTTCATTGGAAATGAAAATAACGGGTAAGTAATTTGGATGGCGCCCAACGTGGGGGAATTATTTTATATCTTCAATATAAATCAATAAAAAAATTGTATTAAGGACCTTAATTGAAATTGGGAAAAATCGGTTCAGATTTATATACAGGTGTCATATATAATTTCGTCCGATTTAAGGTAAATGGGGCACCAAAGTCTCTATATATCTTTCGATTTGCACGAAATTTGGCATAGTGTAATGAATTAGGTCTAGAATGATGTGTGTTAAGATTCCGGATAATCGGTCCAGGTTAAGATATAGCTTCCATATATATTTTCGTCCGATTTTAAGTAAATGGTGTACCAAAGTTTTTATATATGCTTCGATTTGCACGAAATTTGGCATAGTGTACTGAATTGAGTCTAGAATGATGTGCGTTAATTTTCGTGAAAATCGGTTCAGATTTAAATATAGCTCCCATATATATTTTCGTCCGATTTAGGGTAAATGGTGCGCCAAAGACCCTAAATATCTTTCAATTTGCACGAAATTTGGCACAGCGTACTGAATTGAGCCTAGAATGAAGTGTGCTAAGTTTCGTGAAAATCGATTCAGATTTAGATATAGCTCCCATATATAATTTCGTCCGATTTAAAGTAAATGGTGTATTAAAGCTCCTATATATTTTTCAATTTGCACGAAATTTGGCACAGCGTACTGAATTAGGTCTAAAATGAAGTGCGTAAAGTTTCCTGAAAATCGGTTCAAATTTTGATATAGCTCCCATATATATTTTCGTCCGATTTAAGGTAAATGGTGTACCAAAGTACCTATATGTCTTTCGATTTGCACAACATTTATCATAGCGTACTAAACTGAGTCTAGAATGATGAATGCTGAGTTTCAGGAAAATTGGCTCAGATTTAGATATAGCCCCCATATATATTTTCATCCGATTTCAGGTAAATAGTGCACCAAAGTTCCTATATATCATTCGATTTGCACGAAATTCAGCAAAGCGCTCTGAATTAGATCTAGAGTGATGTGTTTTATGTATCCTGAAAATCGGTCCAGATTCAGATATAGCTCCCATATATATTTTCGTCCGATTTAAAGTAAATGGTGTACCAAAGTTTCTATATATCCTTCGATTTGCACGAAATTTGGCATAGTGCACTGAATTGAGTTTGGTATGATGTGTGGTAAGTTTCGGACAAATCGGTTCAGATTTCTATATAGCTCCTATATATATTTTCGTCCGATTCAAGGTAAATGGTGCACCAAAGTCCCTAAACATATTCCGATATGCACGAAATTTGGCACAGCGTACTGAATTAACCCTAGAATGATGTGCGCTAAGTATCGTGAAAATCGGTTCTGATTTAAATATAGCTCCCATATATATTTTCGTCCGATTTAATGTAAATGTTGCACCAAACTCCCTATTAATCTTTCGATTTGCACGAAATTTGGTATAGCGTAATAAATTAGGTCTAGAATGAAGTATGTAAAGTTTCCTGAAAATCGGTTCAGATTTAGATATAGCTCCCATATATATTTTCGTCCGATTTTAGGTAAATAGTGCTCCAAAGTCCTTATATATCTTTCGATTTGCACGAAATTTGGCACAGCGTAATGAAATAGGCCTAGAATGAAGTGTGCTAAGTTTCGTGAAAACCGGTTCAGATTTAAACATACCTTCCATATATAGTTTCGGCCGATTTTAAGTAAATGGTGAACCAAAGTCCCTAAATACCTTTCGATTTGCACGAAATTTGGCGTAGCGTACTGAATTGAGTCTAGAATGATGTGTGTTAAATTTCGTGAAAATCGCTTTAGATTTAGATATAGCTCCCATATATATTTTCGTCCGATTTAAGGTAAATGATGCCCCAAAGTCCCTTTATATCGTTCGATTTGCACGAAATTTGGCACAGCGTACTGAATTAAGCCTAGAACGATGTGTGCTATGTTTCGTGAAAATCGGTTCAGATTTAGATATAGCTCCTATATATATTTTCGTCCGATTTTATTTAAATGCTGCGCCAAAGTCTCGATATATCTTTCAATTTGCACGAAATTTGGCATGACGTACTAAATTGAGCTTAGAGCGATGTCTGTTAAGTTTCGGGAAAATCGGTTCAGATTTAAATATAGCTCCCATATATATTTTCGTCCGATTTAATGTAAATGGTGTACCATAGCCGCTATATATCTTTCGATTTGCGCGAAATTTGGCACAGCGTACTGAATTAGATCTAGAATGAAGTGTGTAAAGTTTCCTGAAATCGGTCCAGATTTAGATATAGCTCTCATATATATTTTCATCCGATTTTAGGTAAATAGTGCACCAAAGTCCCTATGAACAAAACATGAACAATACTCACACTTACATATTACCTTACCCATTACAAATGACGTATTACTGTCACAAGACACTTATGCATGCATGCATGCAACACATTCACTTCCCGCGTCACCCCTTCCCCATTAATGAGCGACAAAATGCGTTGCTATATCCCATTGTCTGGTACTGTGTGAGAGGAAAAGTGGTTTTCTTTTTCATTTCTTTTCAGTTGCTGTTTTTTTAAAGAACAAATAAAAGAAAACAACAACAACAAATAAAATTACAACATCTCGAAAACAAAACGGAGGCCTGATCATGTAAACAAGCCATCAGATTATCACATTAACGCCTGCAGCTGATATGATGACGATGACGAAGAAGATGACAGAACAACGTCATCGCCGTTACTCCAGACAAGCGTATTTTTGTTGGCAAGTGTGTGCGTGTGTGTTTTCTTTTCAATTTTCTTGAAACCTAAATCCCCTGAATTAATTCTGGACTACCTGTGTTTCTTTTATTTGGGAAGTGTTGGCTACATAAAGGGTGAATTCTCGCTTATTTGTTTTTTTTTTCAGGAGGGGGACGATGTTTGTTTTAAATAATGGCATACAAGTGTGAAAGTATACAAATTATTTATGTAGTGTAACTATGTGTGAAATATTGTTGAAAGGAGAATTATAATGGGCCCAAGAAATATTGTTTTTACACATTGGGATATTGGTGGATTTTATGGAAAACATTTTTAAGGATTTTTTCGATTTTATAAAATTCCATGAAATACTTAAATTTATTTTTTAATTGTACAAAAACAATGTATTTTATTCAAAAACAATTAATAATGTATCAGTTTCAACGTTCACAAGCCAATATGGATTTGGTTAATCAGAAAGTGTTGCATACTTTTAGGCGCAATTAAAGATCAATGCAAGCATGACTTATATATTGATTTTTTTATGATAATTTAAGGGAACCCCACCCATTCTCGATTTTAATTTTTCAAGATTTTTAATGGGCTGGTAAATCAATACCAATGCTTGTTAAGGTTTGTAACTTTGCACATATATATTTGAAGATTTAAAAGAGATGAAAAATAATTTACAAAAAATGCTTGTTATTGTTTTGTTGTTGTTTTTTGTAATTAAAGAAAAGTCCTTATTTTTGATGGCGGGCATGATAACTCCTCACTGGAACATCGGAATCCGAAAATTCCAAAGGTGTTAGAAAGAGTATATGTCTGGCTCTCGTATGAACTAGGATTATTGACTTCGCTCTAAAATTAACAAAATGGCGGACCTTTGAAAAAATATTTTTGGAAAATCGTCGATTTTTGACCAAAAACCAAGATAAAAATAAGGAAGATCTTCACCGATTGGCTTTATCCTAGTTATGGACCAATCTTCACGAAATTTTGCATGTAGGATGGGTTCTGGCCAATGAAGACTCCTATTGTTTTTGATAAAGATCGGTTAATATTTAGGGGATGAAATGGACCAAATACTAAATTTTTGTCGGTTTTTCTGGTCGCTCCAGAAGCTGCAGTTATGGTCCGAACACCGTGAAATTTTACATGGAGAAGGGGATCGGGCCTAAGAATAAGCATGCCTGTTTTGATTAAGATCGGTCAATATTTAGCGGGTCAAATGGACCCTGACTTTTGTGTGAGAAATTACAAATTTTTTATTCTGGGGCGTACATACTTGCTCCTGAAGGACATATACACGAGAAGTTTATAGTATATCCATAAACAAAGTACAGGTCGCATTTATGATTCGAATTGGATGAAATTTGGCACAAGTCACTTATTTGACCCAATGACGAATCCTGTTGAAATTGGAGAAAATCGGTCTAGATTTAGATATAGCTCCCATATACATTTTCCTCCGATTTAATGTAAATGATGCAACAATGTCCCTAAATATCTTTTGATAGACACGAAATTTAGCACAGCGTACTGACTTGTCTGAAATGATGTGTGTCAATTTTCCTGAAAATCGGTTTAGATTTAGATATGGGTCCCATATATATTTTCGTCCGATTTAATGTAAATGGTGCATCAAAGTCCCTATAATACTGAATAAGGTCTAGAATGATGTCTGCAAATTTTCGTGAAGATCCGTTCAGATTTAGATATAGCTCGTTTCGCCCGACTGAATACAAATGGTGCGCCAAAGTCCCTATTTATATTTTGATTTGAACGAAATTTTGTACAGAGTACGGAATTAAGAGTAGAATGATATGTGCTAAGTTTCGTGAAGATCCGTTAAGATTTAGATATAGCTCCCATATATAGTTTCGTCCGATTTCATGTAAATGGTGCACCAAAGTCCCTATATATCTTTCGATTTGTACGAAATTTGGCATTATGTACTGAATTGAGCCTAGAATGATGTCTGCCAAGTTTCGTGAAAATCGGTTCTGATCTAGATATATATTTTTTCGTCCGATTTAATTTAAATAATGTGCTAAAGTTCTTATGTTGCATAGCGTGCTAAATTTAGTCCACAATTTTGTGTGCCAAGTTTCGTAAAAATCAGTTGAGATTTAGATATAGCTGATATGAAATAATTGATGCACCAAGAAACCAATATATGGCTGATAGGAAATAAACGTACCGGAATTAGTATAACTTAACCTGTGACATGTTTCGTTGAAATCGTTTCATATTTGAGTAAATAAATAAAGTAAATTATACATCAAACTCCTCATGTTTGTCAGATTGACATCAAATTTTGCACAACGTACAAAATTGAGTCTAGAATAACGTAGTTACGTTTTCTAGACGTACAGACATAGCCCAACGGATGACCTATAGATATTTGTTTGAAGTCGATTTTCATACTTTTGCCCCAAACGAATGACATATTTACATTTCATTCACATTTAGATAAATAATTTATTTCATCCAATTTCATGTTAATAATGCTGTTTAATATACCCATAGTCGGCCCCGTCCGACTTTACTACTATCCTTACTGGTTCTATTTAATTTAATTTTTTGTTCATTTTTTTGTGTGTAATGTTCTAATATTTTTTTCTGAGTGTATTTTTTTGTTTCAAATAATGCTTAGAACATTTTGCATTGACAACTAAACTAAGTTCTTCATAGTTTATTCTCGTAATAATTGACCCTTTCTCAGTAACACTACCAATTCTCTCTCTCCCACATAATCTCTTTTTTTAAAAATCTCTTCCTTTTTATTATAAGCCTCTCTTTCCCCAAAAGCTCTCTTACTCTTAATCGATCTTGCTTACATTGTTCAATATAATCTGTAATAAACAATTGTTGTTTTTGTTATTTTAATTTGTTGTTTCCTTTTGTGTTGTTGTTGGAGGTAATGGTGTTGTTTTTGTTGTTATTATTATTTTTGCTTGTGGTCTTTTGTATCTCTCTGTGTATCGCTGAAATTTAATATGACAACTACATGTAACACTAAACTAAGTTCGACTTAAAACGTTTATTGTCTGTCGTTACTACTCGGCAGTGGTGTTGTTGTTGTTGTTCGGTCTTGTGCGAAATTGGGAATCAAATGGCACTTCAACGTACTTAGCAAAAATGTAAAGCCTGAGGACTGGCTTATTCTAGTTCCATTAGAAATTTTTGTGCACGCCAGAGAGACCTGCTTGCCCAAACGCCTGTCCGTCTGTCCGTTCGCCTAAATATTATGGATGACAGTTAGACACGTTCGTGGTTTGGCAGAGCTCAGTCATTTGTAAACATTTGTTTCGTAAAGCCATAACGGCTAAGCCAACGGGCAAACGGTTAAATGGTCGTTTAGAAAAATATTTCAGAAATTTATTTCAAATGCAAAAATATTTTTTGCTTTGTAAAGAAAAACGTTCGGAATTTTTAGGAAAAGTGAAACGCGTGATTAAATTGTAAGTGATTTGCGGTTTTGTGTTGTTGTGTTAACGTTGTTGTTAGTTGGCGTTTTAAGGTATCATTTTAAAGAGAGAGTAGATTACATGGTGTTTTAATCTCGTGATTATGGGGGATTTGTTGGCTTTGACAACATTTTCCAGATTAGAAGATTAATCTATGTTCAGAGGCCATCCATTAGTAGCGATTTGTCACAATTTGTTGGATATTTTGATGTTGATATTGTTGTTGTTGTTTCTGTATTTATTTATTTATCTGAGAACATCAACGATTGCTCTCAACACCGGGAAAAGGTGTGAAGGCAAAATGTGTTATGATTTTGTTGTGAAAAAATACACTCAGAAAAAATAAGAAAATTGTGAAAAAACTTACACTCAGAAAAAAAATAAAAAATATATATTTTTTAATACACTCAAAAAAAAAAAATAAAAATATATTTTTCTAAAGCATACACTCAGAAAAAAATTTCATTAAATGTTTAAAATCAATAAAGCTCAGATGTGAAGGCAAAAAGTGTTATGATTTAGTTGTGAAAAAATACACTCAGAAAAAAATAAAAAAATTAAAAAAAACTTACACCCAAAAAAAATAATAAAAATATATTTTTTAAAATGCACTAAAAAAAAAAAATAAATAAATAAATAAAATAATAAGTAAAATAAAATAAAAATATTTTTTTTAGACCCTACACTCCGAAATACTGTCATTAAATGTTGAAAACAACAAAGACCAGGTGTGAAGGCAAAAAGTGTTAAGATTTAGTGGTAAAAAATACAATAAGAAACCAGTAAGGAAAGTTCAAAAGTCGGATGGGGCCGACTATATGATACCCTTCACCACTTTGGATACATACAAGAGATGCCAATATATACAATATCATGTAGATAGAATAGACATATAATTTTTAGAGGATCATTGAAATGGAACGGGGGGAAACTAAATGTGTGATCTATATAGATAATTGAAGCAACCATTCGAAGAAAAATGGTTTGTCAATCGGATTCTTTTGTGTACCATTTGTATGAAATCGAGCCAACAAATGTATGTGGAGCTATATGTAAATCTGGACCTAATTGAACAACCGTCGCACATACCGATTGGTATGCTGCAGCACAGAGTGCTTTGCACAATTTTATCTCGTGTATATCGAACAGGCGTAGGCTCCTCGGGGCACCATTTACCGAAAATCTGACGAAACTATATATGGGTAACTATATATGGGAGCTATATCTAAATCTGAACCGATTTCAACAAAACTTCGCAAACATCAAACTGGACTGAATTCAGTACGCTGTGCAAAATTTTGGCTCAATCGGACACATTTTGCGAGTTTGGTGCACAATTTACATAAAATCGGACAAAACTATATATGGGAGCTATATCTGAATCCGAACCGATTTTAACAAAACTTCGCAAACATCAAACTGGACTGAATTCAGTAAGCTGTGCAAAATCTTGGCTTAATCGGACAAATTCTGCGAGTTTGGTGCACCATTGACATAAAATCGAACGAAATATGGGAGCTATATCTGAATCTGAACCAGTTTTACCAAAACTTCGCAGACATCAATCGCATAATTCATACATAATTCAGTACTCGGTGCAAAATTTTGCCTCAATCGGGCAAATATTGGGAGTTTGGTGCACCATTTACATAAAATCGGACGAAACTATATATGAGAGCTATATCTAATTCTGAACCGATTTCCACAAAACATCACAGACATCAAACTGCATCTAATCTAGTGCGCTGTGCCAAATTTTGTCTCAATTGGACGCATTTTGCCAGTTTGGTGCACCATTTTCATAAAATCGGACGAAAATATATATGGGAGCTATATCTAAAACTTAATACACATCATTCTAGACTCTATTCAGTACGCTGTGCCAAATTTCGTGCAAATCGAAAGATATATAGAGTCTTTGGTACACCATTTACATTAAATCGGACGGAATTATATATGGGAGCTATATCAAAATCTGAACCGATTTTCACGAAATTAAACACACGTATTTCTAGACTTAATACAGTACGCTATACCAAATTCCGTGCAAATCGAAAGATAAATAGGGACTTTGGTACACAATTTACATTAAATCGGACTAAAATATATATGGTAGCTATATCCAATTCTAGACCGATTTACAGAAAACTTAACACACATCATTCTAGACCTAATTCAGTACGCTGTGCCAAATTTCGTGCAAATCGAAAAATATATAGGGGCTTTCGTGCACCAATTGTCTTAAATCGAACGAATATATATATGGAACCTATATCTTAATCTGAACCGATTTTCAAAAAATTTTGCACACATTATTCTAGACTCACTTTAGTACGCTATGCCAAATTTCGTGCAAATCGAAGAATATATAGGGACTTTGGTGCACAATTTACCTTAAATCGGACGAAAATATATATATGGGAGCTATATCTAAACTTGACCTGATTTTCACGAAACTTAGCACACATCATTCTAGGCTTAATTCCGTACGATGTGCCAAATTTCGTGCAAATCGAAAGATATATAGACACTTTGGTGCACCATTTACCTAAAATCGGACGAAAATATATATGGGAGCTATATAGAAATCTGAACCGATTTTCCCAATTTAAATAGGGTTCGTCCTTGAATCAAATAAATAAGCTGTGCCAAATTTCATCCAATTCAGATTATAAATGCGACCTGCACTTTGTTTACAATTTAACATAGACAGACGGACGGACGCACATGCATAAATCGGTTTAGAAAGTGATTCTATGCATATTCTCAAAAGGAACCATGGGTCTATCTCATTTCCTTTTGCCTGTTACAAACATATGCACAAAGACACAATACCCTGTACCACAGTGTGTTGAAGGGTATAAAAATAGAAGCCTTCTGTATAACTTTGACAAAATATATTTAAAAAACCAGTGAGCTGAGCAGTATAGTCGGACGGGGACGATCATACGATACCCTACACAACTACGACGGAACTCTAACTTTTTGAGGATTTTTATTCAGAGCCTAGCCAATATTACGTGATAGTTGCACCCTCTTGCCCGAATAGACATCAACAGCACCTCTTCCTTACACTGGCATATTTTCCGAATATTACTATTATTCAGCACAGTCCTTCTAATTACTTGTCCATATTCCCTTCACTAAGGTTTGGTGTTCGGCTTATAATTGTGGCCTATAGATCGACTTGAAAAAAAACACAAAAAATTAAGTTTTCGGTCTAACTTATCCCAATATTATTATCTGATCATCACCGAAAATAATAAGCGTTGGTTTTGACCATAACTGGAACCTCATGGAACATTTCAAAGCGACCAGCGCTATATTTCCGCCCTCCAGTGTGGTAATGGGTTACTAAATAATATCTGAATACGTAAGCACCTGTAAATATTTAAGTGTAACTCCCACATTCGAGTACGTACGACAATATAATTGGTATCAATTTAAAGGTCAACCTCCTCTTGGACATACTATCAATTTCCCGGACTACCTCCTTCAGGAGTAAATATATACGCCATAGAATACAAATTTTGTAATTTTGCACACAAAAGTCAGGGTCAATTTGGCCCGCTAAATATTGGCCGATCTTTTTCAAAACAGGCATGCTCATTCTTTGGCTCGATCCCCTATTCCATGTAAAAATTCGTGATGTTCGGGACACAATTACGATCTCTGGAGCGACAAGAAAATCAGAGAAAAATAACGTTTTTGGTCCATTTTATCCCCTAAATATTAACCGATCTTTACCAAAAACAATTGGGGTCTTCATTGGCCAGAACCCTTTCTACATACAAAATTTCGTGAAGATTGGTCCATACCTGTGGCCTGTATCGGGTTTACAAATTAAAATGGACAGACAGATGGACGGACGGACACACATGTCTAGATCGATTTAGCTAATCGAGATATGATCGGTATACTTAAAGGTGAGTCTAGGACCAATATTTCGCGGCGTTATAAACTCTTGGGGCTGCACAACGCTATAATACCCCGACAACATAGTTGCGTAGGGTATAAATAGTCCTTAAAAATATTTTTTAAAAATGTTACGCCTTGTGATAGTCCTTTAAAAAATATTTTTATAAAAATCCAACCAATTTTTTTTCTTTGAGTGTATTTGATCTACCTTAATCCCCTGAGGATTTGCATTGCTTGGAGAGTAATCCAAAAAAAGGTAAACACAGAGATGTTCTTAATGCGATGGGAGTATCTCTTAGATGAGGTGAGTGATCCTCTCTCTCACTGTCTCTTAATCCCTCTCTGTGGCTAATGTTTGGTAATGTTTGCCTTGTACGTTTACTTTTTTTTTGCAATCTGTTTCACATGTATCTTGAACTTGTATCTCTTTGCAAAACGGGCGAGGGGGGTAGAGGGGGCTCCAACCAGAGACTCAGGCCGGTTGTTGTTTTTGTTTTTTTTTTGGATACATCTTTTGCTGAATGGTGACTGCGGCGGTGGCGATGGTGTTGCCGTTGCCGTCCATTCATTCTAGTCTCAACATTCAGCGCACAAAATGTGCCCAATGCGTTTCAGTTTGTAAAGATCCGTCGTGCTTGCAACAACGTTTTGACTGTGCAACGGCAACTCATCGCTTGAGCAAAAAAAGGCGCGCCTCTAGACAGACGCAGCATCCATCCAACCAACCATCAAACCGCAAAAAAATAGAACTCAGAAAAAAACGAAACACAAAAATGATTCTTAAAAGGGGGAAATTTCATGCAATCTTTGTTCGGCATCCATTTGCATTGTTATCCGACGACCTGTGACAATAACTTAAAATAGAAACAAAAGGCAGAAAGAAGAAGTAGAAGCAACAGAGTAGAAGAAGATAAAACAAACAGAATAAGAATTTAAAGGCTTTTGTTTTCAATATTCAGTCAAAATAAAAAAAATAATTAAGAATACAAAAAATTACTTTGCAATTTTTAGATTTTGAATCCAAAACAAAAATCTCCAAATGCATTTCAGAAAAAAGTTTTGAAAAATAATAAATTAATTAAAAAAATGAATGTTAAGTGAACGGCTTTTAATTTCTTGGTGATTTACGATATGCAAATTTGAAATTGATAATAAATTGAATTTCTTCTTTTTTTCTGATTTGAAAAGTTGCTGGCCTGGTGTTTTGAAAAAAAAAATACATACATGAATAATAAATAAATAGTGAAGTGAATCAAATTGAAGTGTGTACTTAAAAAATTTCGAAACATTTAATGCTGTTGCCTGAAGTGGTTCTTGAAATAAAAACAGGTGCGTATTTTTAAACAGAGTGGAAGCAGATTTGGAAATTGAATTGAATAAAAAAAAATAAATAAAAATATTATTTTGAATTTTTTTTGGGGGATTTAAAAAAAATATATTTTATATTTTTTCAAGGACCTATATAAGGCGTGTTTTTTTAAATATTAAAATATTTTTTAAATATTTAATTTTTTTAAGGACCCATCATAGAGGCGTGGATTTTTTTAAATAATTTTTTTAAGGACCCATAGAAGGCGTGGATTTTTTTAAATAATTTTTTTAAGGACACATAGAAGGCGTGGTTTTTTTTAAATAATTTTTTTAAGGACACATAGAAGACGTGGTTTTTTTTAAATAATTTTTTTAAGGACACATAGAAGACGTGGTTTTTTTAAAATAATATTTTTTCAAGGCGTGGTTTTTTTAAATAATTTTTTTCAAGGACCAAATAAATCGAAGGCGTGGTTTTTTTAAATAATTTTTTTAAGGACCCATCATATAATTTGTGAATTTTTTTAAGGACCCATAGAAGGCGTGGATTTTTTTAAATAATTTTTTTTAAGTACCCATAGAAGGCGTGGATTTTTTTTAAATAATTTTTTTAAGGACCCATAGAAGGCGTGGATTTTTTTTAAATAATTTTTTTAAGGACCCATAGAAGGCGTGGATTTTTTTTAAATAATTTTTTTTAAGGACCCATAGAAGGCGTGGATTTTTTTTAAATAATTTTTTTTAAGGACCCATCATATAAGGTGTGAATTTTTTTAAGGACCCATAGAAGGCGTGGATTTTTTTAAATAATTTTTTTAAGGACCCATAGAAGGCGTGGATTTTTTTTAAATAATTTTTTTTAAGGACCCATCATATAAGGTGTGAATTTTTTTAAGGACCCATAGAAGGCGTGGATTTTTTTAAATAATTTTTTTAAGGACCCATAGAAGGCGTGGATTTTTTTAAAATAATTTTTTTAAGGACCCATAGAAGGCGTGGATTTTTTTTTAAATAATTTTTTTAAGGACCCATAGAAGGCGTGGATTTTTTTTAAATAATTTTTTTAAGGACCCATAGAAGGCGTGGATTTTTTTAAAATAATTTTTTTAAGGACCCATAGAAGGCGTGGATTTTTTTTAAATAATTTTTTTAAGGACCCATAGAAGGCGTGGATTTTTTTAAATAATTTTTTAAGGACCCATCATATAAGGCGTGGATTTTTTTAAATATTTTTTTAAGGACCCATCATATAAGGCGTGGATTTTTTTAAATATTTTTTTAAGGACCCATAATATAAGGCGTAGATTTTTTTTAATTATTTTTTTAAGGACCCATAGAAGGCGTGGATTTTTTTAAATAATTTTTTTAATGACCCATAGAAGGCGTGGATTTTTTTAAATAATTTTTTTAATGACCCATAGAAGGCGTGGATTTTTTTTTAAATAATTTTTTTAAGGACCCAAGAAGGCGTGGATTTTTTTAAATAATTTTTTTAAGGACCCAAGAAGGCGTGGATTTTTTTTAAATAATTTTTTTAAGGACCCATGAAGGCGTGGTTTTTTTTAAATAATTTTTTTAAGGACCCATGAAGGCGTGGATTTTTTTAAATAATTTTTTAAGGACCCAAGAAGGCGTGGATTTTTTTAAATATTTTTTTTAAGGACCCAAGAAGGCGTGGATTTTTTTAAATAATTTTTTTAAGGACCCAAGAAGGCGTGAATTTTTTTAAATAATTTTTTAAGGTCCCAAGAAGGCGTAGAAATATGTATCTAACAGATATTTTCCTATAGAAAAATGTATCTGTGAGATATTTTCCTATAGAAAAATGTATCTATGGGATATTTTCATGTATCTATAAAATATTTTCCCATAGAAAAATGTATCTATGAGATATTTTCCTATAGAAAAATGTATCTATGAGATATTTTCCTATAGAAAAATGTATCTATGAGATTTTTTCCTATAGAAAAATGTATCTATGAGATATTTTCCTATAGAAAAATGTACCTATGAGGTAATTTCCTATAAAAAAATGTATCTATGAGATATTTTCCTACAGAAAATGTATCTATGAGATATTTTCCTATAGAAAAATGTATCTATGAGATATGTTCCAATAGAAAAATGTATCCATGAAATATTTTCCTATAGATAAATGTATCTATGAGATATTTTCCTATAGAAAAATGTATCTATGAGATATGTTCCAATAGAAAAATGTATCCATGAGACATTTTCCTATAGATAAATGTATCTATGATATATTTTTCAATGGAGAAATGTATCTAAGAGATATTTTCCTAAAGAAAAATGTATCTATGAGATATTTTCTTATAGAAAAATGTATCTATGTGATATTTTCCTATAGAAAAATGTATCTATGAGATATTTTCCTACAGAAAATGTATCTATGGGATATTTTCCTATAGAAAAATGTATCTATGAGATATGTTCCAATAGAAAAATGTATCTATGAGATATCTTCCTACAGAAAAATGTATCTATGAAATATTTTTATGTGGATAAATGTATCTCTGAGATATTTTTTAGTGGAAAATGTATCTATGAAATATTTTTCCATAGAAAAACGTATCTATGAAATATGGTTCAATCGAAAATTGTATCTATGAGATTTTTATGAATAGAAAAGTGTATCTATGAGATATTTTTCATTAGAAAATAATATTTTTCATTATTTACAATGGAAAAAATCGATATTAGATAATTTCTCTACAGTTGACTAATTAAAATCTCTTTCACAATGCTATAATTTACATCATCCCCCATTCGAATAACCTGTATTGACGGCTAAATGCCAAGCATATCAATGCTAATTCTGACAACAAACAAAAAATACCAAGCAATGACTTTGAAGCAAAAAAAAAAAAACGTTTTTCTTGTTCCGAGTTAAGTCATCATCAATTCGTTTAGTCGTTCATTCATGCTAAAATAAAATTACGTTTGTCACTATGTGTTCGTCTCGACTTCTGATCCATTCAGAAGAATAGAAAACAAATGTGACGATTCTATTTTCCAGATGACAGTGGGTGTATTAGGTAATGCAAGTCACAACCTTGCATGGCAAACAGCCTGGCAGGCAGGCAGCAAGCCAGTCAGCCAACCAGCCAGCCACTCACAACAAATCTGACATAACAAAATCTCGATAACAGCAACAACAAAGCCACAATAGAGCTAGAACATTTATCCATGGATCATGGCTCACGTAATAACTAGACGCGGAATGATGCACTAAATAGTCCAAAAGATGAACTCTCAATTTTTGTTGTTGCTTCCAATAATGGATTTAAATGTTTTTTGCAAATCATTTTTAATTACGGCTATTTTATGGCCGTTTATATGTTGTTATGATCGATATGAGATCATTAAGGTGGGTGCAGGCCATATTAGTGAAAAAAAAATCAGAGACCATAAAAATCCATAATCCATGAAAGTGTAAATCAACTTGTTGTCAATTGGATTTTTTTTTTAATTTTTCTGAATATTGTCTAATGTTGCCGAACATATTTTGGGGATAGAGACAACTTCAACTTTTTATAAATATGTTTTCAAGCATAGAATTAGGTGTGGATTTTTTAAAAAAATATTTTTTGAAAAAATATATTTTGTTATCCGAATTGGATGAAATTTGGCACAGCTCATCTATTTGGCCCAAGGACGAAACCCATTGAAATTGGGAAAAGTCGGTTCAGATTTAGATATAGCTCTCATATATATTTTTTTCCGATTTAAGGTAAATGGTGCTTCAAAGTCCCATATATCTTTCGATTTGCACGAAATTTGGCATAGCGTACTGAATTAAGTCTGGAACGATGTGTGTTAAATTTCGTGAAAATCGGTTCAGATTTAGATATAGCTCCCATATATATTTTCGTCCGATTTTAGGTAAATGGTGCATAAAAGTCCCTATATATCCTTCTATTAGCACGAAATTTTGCACAACATACTGTATTAAACCTAGAACGATTTGTGCTGAATTTTGTAAAAATCGGTTCAGATTTAGATATAGCTCCTATACATATTTTCGTCCGATTTACGATAAATGGTGTACCAAAGATTCTATATATCTTTTGATTTGCACGAAATTTGGCACAGCGTACTGGCTTTAGTCTAGAATGATGTGTGCTAAGTTTCGTGTAAATCGGTTAAGATTTAGATATAGCTCCCATATATATTTTTGGCCGATTTATGGTAAATTGTGCACCAAAGTCCCTATATAACTTTCGATTTGCACGAAATTTGACACAGCGTATTGGCTTTAGTCTAGAATGATGTGTGCTAAGTTTCGTGAAAATCGGTTCAGATTTAGATATAGCTCCCATATATATTTTCGTCCGATTTCAGGTAGGTGGTGCACCAAAGTCCCTATTTTTTTTCGATTTGCACGAAATTTGGCAAATCGTACTGAATTCAGCCTAGAATGATGTGTGTTAAGTTTCATGAAACTCGGTTCTGATTTAAATATAGCTCCCATATATATCTTCGTCCGATTTTAGGTAAATAGTGCACCAAAGCCCCTATATATCTTTCGATTTGCACGAAATTTGGCATAGCGTACTAAATTAAGTCTATAGTGATGTGTGTTAGGTTTCGTGAAAATCGGTTCAGATTTGGATATAGCTCCCATATATATTTTCGTCCGATTTTAGGTAAATATTGCACCAATTCCCAATATATCTTTCGATTTGCACGAAGTTTAGCACAGTGTACTGAAATAAGTCTAGGATTATGTGTGTCAAGTTTCGTGAAAATCGGTTCAGATTTAGATATAGCTCCCATATAAAGTTTCGCCCGATTTAATGTTAATGGTTTAACAAAGCTCCCATATTTCTTTCGATTTGCACGAAATTTGGCATAGCGTACTGAATTATGCCTAGAATAATGTGTGCTAAGTTTCGTGAAAATCGGTTCAGATTTAGATATAGCTCCCATATATATTTTAGTCCGATTTAAGTTAAATGGTGCACCAAAGACCCTATAAATCTTCCGATTTGCACGAAATTTGGCATAGCGTACTAAATTGAGTCTAGAATAAAGTGTGTCAAGTTTCGAGAAAATCGGTTAAGATTTAAATATAGCTCCCATATATATTTTCGACCGATTTACGGTAAATGGAGCACCAAAGTCCTGTATATCTTTCGATTTGTACGAAATTTGGTATAGCGTAGTGAATTAACTCTAGAACGATGTGTGCTAAGTTTCGTCAAGATCCGTTCAGATTTAGATATTGCTCTCATATATATTTTCGTCCGATTTTAGGTAAATGGTGCATAAACACCAAATGTTTGTCCGATTGTCTCAAGGTGGTAATTTTTTTAACATCTTTTTCTCTTGGAACTGTGATTCAACAGCCTTTCTCCCAATTTTTGTATCCTGCTTCCCGATCCTCTCTATTGATTTCATATCTTTATAATATTCCATAAATTACCCGTATCTTATCATCAATCAATCTTCCATTCCCGCCAACAATAAATCTGCCATTTTGCCAATCCATATCAGCCTGGCGGAATCAGCTCTTGTGTTTACAAAACGAACCGACAATCTGCTGAAGCTACAGGATACCAATTATCGAACAGAAAAACTACAAGATAAAACAAGGCATCTGTTTCAACAAAATATTGGTCAGTGAAATGAAAAACAGGATTTCAGTATTGAGGACTGTCTGTCCAACTACAAGCAATGGTCATCGAACATCTGCCTCAGAAACAGAGCAAAAAAAAAAAAACAAACAAAAACAAAAAAGAAAGTGTTGATAGTGCTGAAGCAGACCTCTTCCTTCACGTACCCTTCTCACACACACACACCCTCATTCTTTCCTTGATATTTTTTGCAGGGCTCCAAAGGAAGCTTTCCCGGACCCTTTGCAACTTATAACAGAATACTTAGGGAAATTATAATCGATGTCGGTTTTTAAACCACCTTTAATACCAGACTTCATAATTGATAAATAATGCAGTTTGTTCGGGTCGACAACCCTTTAGAACATGTTGACTTCTAACTCCAACCAAGGTCTGATGTTTGACACAAACTAATTTTCATGCTATTTGGATTTTATTTTTTATTTTTTTTCCCAAAAATTTAAATGCAATGATAAGTCAGTCCCCTCGAAGAAATCGGCTAACAGACAGCCTATAAAGTCGACTGCAGGTCCAAAGACCTCCCAACAACCGACCGGTATCTATCACTCGAACAAAAAATATCATTAACAACTTAGTTTTGTTCTCGACAACTCATTACAGCCTCTGTTGTAATTCGCATCTGGTGTGGACATTCTAAAAATCATTTCCTCCTCCATCATTAGCAGCCACCTACCTCCTCCACCTCCCAGAGACAACAATGACAACAACTACAACAACAAACGATTCCAAATACCTTTTCTTGAAAGCCAAAAAAACCACAACGAATCGGAATTTGAAAAATCTCAAGAATTTCAAACTACCACTTCGACATTTTAAGACCAAAATCGTGGATTTGGATGGAATGCCATTGTCGTTACAACTCCCACCTCTCAACCACCTCCTCCTCTACCTCTTTGCATACCATACTTCCTTTTGTTCGTTGCTAACTGCCCACACACTCGATATGGTCAAACATTTGGGGCTAATAACACCTGTAACATGTTGGCAACAACAACAACAAAGAATTTGGTGTTTGTTGTTGTTGTTTTTCTTTCAAAAAAGAACAAAGTATTTCATTTAAGTTCGCAAAAGAATTACGTCTACGAACAAATGCAGGCAATTAACTTGGAAATTGTTTGTTTTCGGTTCGAAAATGGTCAGAAACAACAAATACAACAACAAAGAATGCTGAGCAAAATGTAACAATCAGAACTACAACAATAACAACAATAATAAAAAAATCGAATTAATTGTGAATTAAAGCAATGCCGGGGCAAATGAGGTAATAGATTTCGGTTGGAATCGAAATTTTTCATCAAAAAACTGCAATTCAGCTTAGCTGAATTAGAGTTTCTATAGAAAATCTTTAATTCAGCCCAGCTGAATTAGAGTTTCTATAGGAAATCTTCAATTCAGCCCAGCTGAATTAGAGTTTCTATAGGAAATCTTCAATTCAGCCCAGCTGAATTAGAGTTTCTATAGAAAATCTTCAATTCAGCCCAGCTGAATTAGAGTTTCTATAGAAAATCTTCATTTCAGCCCAGCTGAATTAGACTTTCTATAGAAAATCTTCAATTCAGCTAAGCTGAATTAGAGTTTCTATAGAAAATCTTCAATTCAGCTAAGCTGAATTAGAGTTTTTATAGAAAATCTTCAATTCAGCTAAGCTGAATTAGAGTTTCTATAGAAAATCTTCAATTCAGCTAAGCTGAATTAGAGTTTCTATAGAAAATCTTCAATTCAGCTAAGCTGAATTAGAGTTTCTATAGAAAATCTTCAATTCAGCCCAGCTGAATAAGGTTTCTAGAAGGGAATCTACAATTTAGCTTAGCTAATTTAGAGTTTTACTGGAAGAGCTTTAATTAAACAATATTAAATTAGATATTATCTATTAAAATCCTAATTTTAATTTTGCTGAATTTGGGTTTCGAGACGAAATCTGCAATTCAGATTAGCTGAATAATGTTTTATGTACGAAAATTTTAATTTAAATTAACTGAATTAGGTTTCCATTAGGTTATCAGCAATTCAGCTTAGCTGAATTATGTTTCCTGTAGGAAATCTTCATTTTTGGTTAGCTGAATTTGGGTTTCTGTAAGAAACCTTTAATTTAATTTAGCTGAATTTGGTTTTCGAGAGGAAATCTGCAATTCAGCTTAACTGAATAAGGTTTTATGTAGGAAAGCTTTAATTTAACATAGCTGAATTTGGTTTTCGATAAGAAATCTGAAATTTGGCTTAGCTGAATAGTTTTTTCTGAGCTAGGTTTCTGCTTGAAAGTCTTCATTTTTGGCTAGCTGAATTTGGTTTTCTGTAGGAAATCTTGAATTTAAATTAGCTGAATTAGGTTTCCGCTAGGATATCTGCAATTCAGCTTAGCTGAATAGGTTTTTCTGTACGAAATCTTTAATTTATTTTATCTGAATTAGGTTTCCGCTAAGACGTCGGCAATTCAGCCTAGCTGAATAAGGTTTTACGTAGGAAATCTTTTATTTAAATTAGCTGAATTTGGTTTTCTAAAGGATATCAGCAATTCAGCATAGCTGAATAAGGTTTCCTGTACGAAATCTTTAATTTAACCTAGCTGAATTTGGTTTTCGAGAGGAAATCTGCAATTCAGCTTAGCTGAATATGGATTTTTTTAGGAATTCTTCTTTTTCTGTTCGCTGAATTACGTTTCTGATATGAAATCTTCAATTCAGCCCTGCTGAATTGGGGGTTTTATATGAAATTATTAATCCTATGCCATTTTCGATACTCTCTGTAGTTGATCTTCCTCTCCCATAATGTTGTAATTGGTGTAATCAGGCCTCCTTATGAATATTAATTATTTATCTAATGTCTATCTTTTTCTATTTTGTTGCAGGTTTTTTGCATTTCTTGAGAATTTTAGCAATTGAAATGCTAAACATATTATCGTGATCGGTCGGTCAGTCGCTCGTCGTCGTCGAGTAAATGTTTGCATTTTAATGCCATCCAGTGGCCGTTGGTGTGTCGCCTGTTCGTTTATTCAGCCACTCCGTCAGTTATTCCTTCGTTCATTTATCACATCATTGTTTGACTTGATGTCAAACAACGACTGCTGATTGCCACCAACCAAATCACCTCGAAGTCTGGGTCGGAGCTCTGAAGAAAATCTGGCACTATTATTGCTAATAATATTGACAGTATTTTCGAAGCCATCAGCCGAGGAGGAGGAAGAGAGACTACGGCAAGGAAAAGTATTTTGTGATATCTTTAAATGTGTTAAATACGTTTTTCCTGCCATTGATCGATTCATTCAAAGACGTCTGGAAGTCTGCTGGTAAAAGACGAAGAAGAAAGCCACAAGACCAACAAAAAAACCAAAAACTTCACCACGAATTGTCTGCCGATATTGGAAGTGTAAATTAAACGGCAGCTAAGAAAAAATTGCTTCGCAAAACCACGATCTGCAACAATTTCATTCAGTTAAGCAATTGCAGATCAAACGGAACCAGTTTTTGAACTTCAAATTGGCGAACAATTGAAAGGAGGAAGGTAAAGGTGTGAGAGGAGAAAAAGATCAACAAGGAAGCTTTGTAGCCAGTTTTCTACTCATCTTCTTCTTTTGTTGTGCTTCATAACTTCGAAATTATCACGGAATCGTCATCATCATTGTATCGAAGACTAGTATCTTGGCTCTCGCGCACCATTCCATTTGGTAACGTGGGTCGTGATACTATAATTTTCCTACTGCTGTGGCTGCTGCTCTGCCTTACCTAAGTTCTCCAAAAATGTAAGTACAGCATTCTTAGCATTTTGAGATAAAAAAATTCAACTTCGTAAAAGATGCCAGGCTGGGGACTTTTTTAAATGAAGAAATATTGGTCGGAATTTATAAATTTTCTAACCAGAAACCTAATTCAGCTAAGCTGAATTGAAGAATTCCTACAAGGAACCTAATTCAGCTAAGCTAAATTGAAGAATTCCTACAAGAAACCTAATTCAGCTAAGCTGAATTAAAGATTTCTCGTTAGAATCCTTATTCAGCAAAGCTGAATTAAAGATTTCCCACCAGAAACCTTATTCAGCTACGTTGATTTGAAGAATTCCCGCAGAAAACCTTATTCAGCTAAGTTGAATTGAAGATTTCCTACCAGAAACCTTATTCAGCTAAATTGAATTAAATATTTTTTATGGGAAACTTATTTCAGCTAAGCGGAATTAAAGATTTGCTACCAGAAACCTTATTCAGCTTAGCTGAATTGAAGATTTCCCACCAGAAACTGAATTCAGCTAAGCTGAATTGAAGATTTCCTACCAGAAACCGAATTCAGCTAAGTTAAATCGATGATTTCCTGCCAAAAACCTAATATAGATAAGTTGAACTGAAAATTTTCCACCAGAAACAAAGCTGAATTCGAGACTTCCTATCAGAAATCGTATTCAGCTGAACTGAATAGAAGATTCCTCAACAGAAGCCTTATTCAGCTTAGCTGAATTTAAGATTTCCCAACAGAAATCTTATTCAGCTAAGCTGAATTAAAGATTTCCCACCAGAAACCTTATTCAACTTAGCTGAATTTAAGATTTTCTTAGCTGAATTGAAGAGTTCCCACCAGAAACCTTTTTCAGCTAAGCTGAATTGAAATTGTTCAATAGAAAACATTATTCAGCTTACCTGAATTGAAGAGTTCCCACCAGAAACCTTATTCAGCTAAGCTGAATTGAAGATTTCCGAACAGAAACTTAATTCAGCTAATCCGAATTTCCGATTTCTAGCAGTATACCCAATTCAGCTGTTCGAAATCCAATATTTATCTACACAATCTGGCCACACTGATCTCTTGAGCCTTTTGCTGCTACATCTGCTGCTTTCTAAGTTAACTTGGAAAGTGTGGTCCGGTCAATTGCGTTCGGTCGTTCGTTCGCGGGCTTGTTGTTGTTGCTGTTGTTTTTTTCTTTACAACAATGTTAACAATTTTCCTTTGTGGTTTTTCTGCTTGACCACCGCTGCTCTCGGTCCATATATGGTGATTTTCTCTAGAAGATGTTGTCCTTTCCTATTTTGGTGATTGGTGTGCTGGCATGGCAATCTGGTGGCTTAGTTCGTTCAAAACGGTCAACAAAATATGGGTCAAGTATTTGTGGTATTTGAAGCAGCAACAATAACAACAACAATGTGGAGAAGATGAAGAATTCGGAACTTAACGGATGTTTGTTTTGTAGACAAGTGATAGACATATGTATTAGGGAAATCGTTCATTTTATTCAGCTGAATTAGATTTTTGGTAGGAAATTTGGAATTCAGAGCCGCTGAATAGGATGTCTCGAAGGAAATCTGCAATTCAGCTCAGCTGAATTAGGTTTTCGATGGTAAATCTGCAATTCAGCTCAGCTGAATTAGTGTTTCGATGGGAAATCTGCCATTCAGCAAAGCTGAATTAGGTTTTCGATGGAAAATCTGCAATTCAGCAAAGCTGAATTAGGGTTGCTGCTGAATTTGGGTTTTGGTTAAAAATTTGCAAATAATCTTAGCTGAATTGGGTTTCTAGTGATAAATTTGCAATTCAATTTAGCTGAATTGGGGTAACGGTGGGAAATTTTTTATTCAGCTTAGCTGAATTAGTTTAATATTTGAAATTTTACAATTCAACTTAGCTGAATTAGGGTTTCCATTGGAAATCTTTAATTTAACATCGTCAAATTGGGTTTCCTATAAAAGATCAACAATTAGGCTTAGCTGAATTAGATCCACGATGGAAAATTACAAATTCAGCTTAACTGAATTAGGTTTATAGTTGAAAATCTACGAATTAAATTAGCTGAATTGATTCTCAAGTGGGAAATCTGCAATTCAGCTTAGCTGAATTAGGGTTTTATTAGAAATTTTACAATTTAACTTAGCTGAATTAGGGTTTCGATTGGAAATCTTCAATTTAATGTAGTCCAATTGTGTTTTGTACAGGAAATCGACAATTAAGCTTAGCTGAATTAGGTCTCTGATGGAAAATTTTCAATTCAGCTCAGCTGAATTAGGTTTTCAATGAAAATGTTTTTATTCAACCTATTATAATTAGATTTCCGATGCAAAATTTACAATTCAGCTTAGCTGAATTGATTTTATAGTGCGAAATCTGCAATTTATCTTAGCTGAATTAGGTTTTATGTACGAAATCTGCAATTCAGCTTAGCTGAATTAGGTTTTTTGTACGAAATCTGCAATTCAGCTTTACTGAATTAGTTTTTTTGTACGAAATCTGCAATTCAGCTCAGCTGAATTTGTATTCCTATAACTTATCTTCCGTTCTGCATAGGAAAATCGGATTTTCGATGGAGAAAACTGCAATTCAGCTTAGCTGAATAAGGTTTCCAATTGAAATTCTGCAATTCAGCTTGCCTGAATTGCTCTTCTTGTCCTTCAAATCCATTAGTTGTCTCAAAAAATGTAAAAAAATGTCTGAGTTTTTAGTCCTAAAACTTCGTTCCCTCACTTTGACCGCCGAAATGTCCTTGAAATCTCTACGTCAGCCAATAATTCTTTTTTATTATCATTGACAGCAGAAAAACCCCAAGTCAAGAATCTTGCTGAGAATGGGCAACATGCATGTGACATTCCTTTTTGTAGTTTTGTTGTTGTTGTTTTTGTCTGCCACGGGAGGGAGAGCATTTGCTGATTTGCCTCACGTAAGCCTGCAGCTATCAAATTCTTGAAGCTTGTTTTTATACAGCCTGGCATGGATGATTGCTTTGGCAGAACAAGCGACCACAATTCGTGGTAAAACCTAGAGCGTGATTTGCGTATTTTTGTTGTTATCATAACAACAAAAACGAGACTTGGCTGGGGTCTAGGCAGCACTCAGATTCGTGCCTGTCAACATAACTTGGGGAGTGTTGTTGGGATTGGGTTTTTTTCTGAGGAGTTTTTTTGCAATGCATTAAAGGTGACAAATTACTTGGGTTGAAGTGGTGTAGCCTGTACGGATTTGGTTTCAAAAAATCGCCGAAAGGGATTGGGAGCGGAGAGTAAAGGGTTCTGAATTCATGTTCTAAATTTCGAATTTTGCCATAAAATATTCCTCTCCCTCTAATAAATTTTACCAAATACCCCATCGATAGCGGCAAAAATCAAAAGATCCATTCACAGAACTCTGCCCCAAGACCTGGTTGTTGGCGTCTTCTCAAACACCAAATGTGGATTTGAAGATAAATTATTTACAACAAAGTATTGGTTTTTACGCATGTTCGAAAATTAATGATACACACACACACAACAACAATAATAACAAAATTCGTTGTCGTTGATTACCAAAACGTGTTTGGCAATTTTAATGAGTCTTCGATGGAGACCGACGGCACAGAAACGCATATTTTTCGCGCACAACATTTTTAACCCTCCAAATTTCCAAGCCAGCGTCGACCATAAGCCGTTAGTTAGTTGGTCAATAATAGTTGGTGGCCATAATCAGACACCTTGCATTGGGTACAAGGAATGTCAAGCAAGTGGCGTTAGACAGTAATTCAGCCAATCTGAATTTCAAATTTCTTAATAGAATTCAGCTGAGCTAAACTAAAGAATTCCCATCGGAACCTCAATTCAGCTGAAGTTTTTTCATCGAAAACCTAATTCAGCTAAGCCACATTACATCGAAAACCAAGCTGACTTGAAGATTTACTACCGAAAACCTTATTCAGCTATGTTTAATTCCACAATTCCCATCGGAAACCTAATTCAGCTACTACGAATTGAAGATTTCCCACAAGAAACCCAATTCAGCTAAGCTGAATCGTAGATTTCCCACCAGAAACCTAATTCAGCTAAACTAAGTTGAAGACTTCCCACCAGAAACCAAATTCAGCTAAGCTAAACTGAAGATTTCATATCGGAAACCTAATTCAGCTAAGCCGAATTGAAGATTTCATATCGGAAACCTAATTCAGCTGAGAAATATTGAAGATTTCCTCTCGAGACCCCAAACCAGCTGAACTTTCTCCATCAAAAACCTAATTCAGCTGAGCTGAATTAAAGCTTTTCTATTACAAAACTAATTCAGTTAGGCTAAATTGAAAATTTCCCGCCGAAACTTAATTCAGCTAAGTTTAAGTTCAAATTTACCATCGGAAACCTAATTCAGCTCGCCTGAATTGCAGACTTCCTTTATAAAAAACTTATTAATTTGAGTTTCTATAGAAAATCTTCAATTCAGCTCGGCTGAATTAGAGTTTTTATAGAAAATCTTCTATTCAGCTTAGCTGAATTAGAGTTTCCATAGAAAATCTTCAGTTCAGCTTAGCTGAATTAGAGTTTCTATAGAAAATCTTCAATTCAGCCAAGCTGAATTAGCGTTTCTATAGAAAATCTTGCATTCAGCCCCGCTGAATTAGAGTTTCTATAGAAAATCTTCAATTCAGCCAAGCTGAATTAGTGTTTCTATAGAAAATCTTCAATTCAGCCAAGTTGAATTAGAGTTTCTATAGAAAATCTTCAATTCAGCCAAGTTGAATTAGAGTTTCTATAGAAAATCTTCAATTCAGCCCAGCTGAATTAGAGTTTCTATAGAAAATCTTCAATTCAGCCAAGCTGAATTAGGGTTTCTATAGAAAATCTTCAATTCAGCTTAGCTGAATAAGAGTTTCTATAGAAAGTCTTCAATTCAGCTTAGCTGAATAAGAGTTTCTATAGAAAATCTTCAATTCAGCCAAGCTGAATTAGTGTTTCTATAGAAAATCTTCAATTCAGCCAAGCTGAATTAGAGTTTCTATAGAAAATCTTCAATTCAGCCAAGCTTTATAAGAGTCTCTATAGAAAATCTTCAATTCACCTTAGCTGAATAAGAGTTTCTATAGAAAATCTTCAATTCAGCCAAGCTGAATTAGAGTTTCTATAGAAAATCTTCAATTCAGCTTAGCTGAATAAGAGTTTCTATAGAAAATCTTCAATTCAGCCTGACTGAATTAGAGTTTCTATAGAAAATCTTCAATTCAGCCTGGCTGAATTAGAGTTTCTATAGAAAATCTTCAATTCAGCTTAGCTGAATATGAGTTTTTATAGAAAATATTCAATTCTGCTCAGCTGAATATGAGTTTCTATAGAAAATCTTCAATTCAGCTTAGCTGAATTATATTCCCAATCGAAAAATCTTCAATTTATCTCCCTCCAAACCACTGTTCCCCATTTTAAGCTTCGAAAAAAATAAAAATGGTTAATACTTCAATAGTTTATTAAATCACTGGTCGGGACAGACGCAAAAAATAGCAACAACAAAAACAATCCGCCACTCCAACTAGTCAAGTACGGTGTTTATATTTTAATGGCTTTAATAGTTTACGCTTTACGTCTTGTGTTGTTTTTTCTTTGTTCGGAGCTTGATGACAAAATTGCAGAACATTGAATGGCTTAGCTGAACTGTCTTAGCCATTTGCTTTACACTTGACTAATGACTTGAGGCTAGGATCAGACAACTTTTTTTCTGAAATCATTTAGTATTTTGTTTTCAATTTCAATATTACAACAACAACAATAAAAATCGTTTACATTTTTCTCAAGATCTTTTCGAGCGATTAGAGGTGAGAACATTGGAATTTTGCATTTCAGATTTTTCATGGAATCAATAACAAATGATATCATTGACCCAGGTCCCAGGTTGCTGGGGTTGTTGTTTTCTATGTCATGAATTAGAGAGAAGTCATAACCGCGAGTCAGTCATTTGGTGATAATTTATTATTTTTTATTTAGAAAGAAAAAATGTGAGGTTAGTCAGCATTTACGAGATCATGTGTCTGAGAAAAAGGGGATAAGTTGAAATGAAAAATTGATATTGAAAAAAATTGTTATTTGAAAATAATTTATGGTCCATACGCTTTTTGCGGAACTTGAATTGCTTATTGCCATTTAATAAATTAATCTGGCATTAATTGAATTGGTCGTTAATGGAATTTAATTGAAACTGAGGCAAAATAAGCGAATGAGATAAAAAAAGTTAATTGAGTGGATCGGAATGTTTCAGGGAATAGAAAAAAATTAAAGGTTTTGTATTTTTTTGCTAAGCAATAATAAATATGTATCTTGTATTCGACTCATTTCTCCTATTTTGAAAAACATATGTCCAGTTTGGAAACTGTCTTTTTCAGAAGATCCTACAAGTATGCTCCAGACATTTCAGAAATAAAAGTCTGGGAACCTGAAGCCAATGTTGTATGCAGAATAATTATGAATAAGTTGTTGTATTCGACCTATAACCTATATCTTATTGGGGAAGCTGTATCGCAGTGTTTGTAGCCTAAAAGTATGCATCATACTTATAATAGTATGGCAATTTCATATGTATACACATCATTCGAATTTTTAGTTTATAGCTAAACTAAAGGGCTGGAAGCCTGCATAGGCGAGCAGGAGTTGTAAGAGGCGTTGAAGATAATCATTGAATGTTTGTAGAAGATCCGGAGGGCAAATATCTTAAAGTAATAACTGATAGTCTTGGAGTATTTATGGCTGACAGGCAGACGCCTGAAGGATGGAGATCCTTTATAATCGATCGATAAAAATTAAACAAATTCGCATATTTTCAAAAGCATATGTTCACATTAAAACAGTTTTTTTTTCAACAAAGCCTAAAAGTATGCACAACACATTTTTCAGGAAATAAAATCTGACCTTCAAGAGATTATATTTTCTGCAAAATATATTATCTTTATAGAAATGCTGAAGCCTAGGACGTCTTTAAGGAACTGTTAAACCCCAAAAGTATTTTTACGGTAGAACTGTTGAAGGTTTTTGTGCGTCAAAGCCTAATAGTATGCATCGGATATTTGCAAATACTTCAATGGATTACGTTGTCTATATAGACGAGCTGATGGATAGGAATCCATTATAAATGAAGATGTTATATTGGGCGTAGACGCCTATGGTGAAATTGAAACAGTTTTAATTGCACAAAGCCTAAAAGTATGCAAGACACATTCAGCGGAAATTATAATATCTTGAAGATCATAAACGTAGTAATATTGCTAAGGAAATATAATCTTTATAGACAAGCTGAAGCCCAGAACGACCTTAAGGGAGGATTAACCACAGAAGTGTTTTTACAGAAGAACTGAAGGACGTTGTTTATGCGACAAAGCCTAATAGTATGGACCAAGAATAAATACTTAGATGCCTACATAGGCCAGTTGAAGGTGAAATAGTCGTTGAAGGGCAAATATCTGCAAATACAAACGGAAGGCCTGGGAGAATTTATGGATGACAGACGGGCTGATGGATAGAGATCTTTATAAACAATTGATATATATGTTTTATTAGTTTATGGCCATATTTCAAAAATAGTTGTTTTCCAGCACAGACTAAAAAAATATGCATAACACACTAAGCGGATTCTCAATCTCTTGAAGTTCAGATACGAATTTTAGAATAGAATCGAGTAATCTTTTTAGACAAGCTGAAGTCAGGTAGATTTGGAGGACGGTTTAAAACCAGGTGTGTCTTTACTATAGAACTGAGGGATATTTTGTATTCAACTTTTCTCACAGTTGATTTTTTTCATGAAAGCCCAAAAGTATGCAGCATTTGAGGAATGTATATAAATAAGAATTGTTACCACTTTATTTAAGATTTAATGAAAACACTGAAAATTGGCATGTATTTTTATTCGAACTGAAGTCAGAAAATTATTGTTAAAAGGTTATAGGTTAACTCTAGGTTAGATGCAATTATGAATCAAGTTACAGGGAAGTCGATTCTACGGGCAGGACTTCTGTGTAGACGAAATCGGTGTATATGTGCTGATGATGGACATTTTTACAGGCGGTGTGGCAACAGAAGGTTTGGGAGTTATTATACTGATGCTAAAGGAGACTCAGCAAAGATCTGTGAGTTTTTTGATAAAAGATTATAATAATGGACAGATCAGTACATCTTCTTATAAGAGTGAACAAATTTATTGTCATAGGATGTATTTCCGGCAGGTCAGGATTTATTCTCACCGAAGTCTATATATTCTCTTAAAGCCTAAAAGTGTGCACCATACGAAAAATCGAAAGGTCTACATACAATTAATACGTGAAATCGGAAAAATATTATAGACGGTTGTGGGAATATTTTCAGGCCATCTAAAGGACATATGCATTTGTTTATGTTTCGAGTTGGTGGCAAGTCGACTAGATGGGCTGGGATTTTAAGACAACGAAACGTTTATAGATTGATTGATCGGAGTCTGCATATATAGTTTGGCAACTGAAGGTCTGAGAGTCTTCATATTGAAGGCCACATCAACAGAGATCTGACGGAATTTTGATGAGAGCTTAGAATACTGGAAAGACCAGAACATCAATTGATAAGAGGGCAAAAATATGTTATCATAGAAGGTAGGTATTATCATTGACATTCTTCGGACAAGATCCTCTTTCATAGACGTATTTTCTAGGCACAAGAAATGGTATGCGGAAATTAGAAAAACATTTTGGTTTTGAAGAGATTCTTAAAATTTAATAGAAATAACTATATTGAGTTCAAAAAATGCAATGCAAAAATTTCTTTTAAAATAAAATTAAGAAAAATATACCTACACCCTTTTCGCCAGAACTTATCTAAACTTACATATTTTGTTTTTACTTTTTTCAGACATCACTGTACTTAAAAAACGGATAGTTTTTTTTCAATATGTCCAGGTGAGTTATTTTTATTAATATAAAGACTTAAATGGTATAATCGAATGAATATTCTTCTAAAGTCCTAAAGGGGTCTAATATGAAACCCTTTCCATTAAGTCATAATTGACCCCATTAAATACTTCATCATAGCATTGCATGCGTATCCACCCTGAGAAACAAATTGTTCCCTTTACACCACTGTGCTACCTGCACCTCATTTGCATCTAAGCGAGTGTAAATTTGTTTCAAGATTCGTTAATGTGTTGATTTTTTGTTTTATGATTATTACAACAAAAACAACAACAACAAAATATTTCATAGTTTTTAATGTTGTTGTTTTTTTATTTTTCTTCTAAAAAAACTTCAAGGTGGATTTTATTAGAGAATCACAGCAGCCGTTTGTCGGCTGATAATTGCAATGGAATTTCATTACATTGGTATTAATTATTGTTTTTTGTTGTTGTAAAAAAAAAAACAAAAAATCAATTACAACAACTACTGAGAAATTGTAAAAAAATCAGTGTTTATAAACAAAAGATGACATCAACTCAAGAATAAAAAAAAACAATAAATGAAAACAAAACTTTAATAGTTTGAAATAGAAATCGGTGAAATGGAAATTAATTTAGTGCCATATGGGAGGCAGAAATATATATGATTTCAAGGATACGGAGATCAGGTCCGAAGATTGATGAAAATTGATTTTTTTAAATTTGTGAGGTTTCTAAAAAATATTGGTATCATTGAAGAAATATCAATATCAGACTATTAAATTTATTTTTTTAATTTACTTAAAATGTTACCTCTGAGATAATTTCCAGCTAAATAAAAAATGACCTGCAGTTGTAAAATTGTTTAGAAATTGTATCAATCCATACAAATACGTACAACTTTATTACACTAATTATATTTAATAGTAGTTTGAAAAAAATATACAAACAACTTTGTTGTTGTCTGATAGAAATCAGTAGGAAGAAATTAGAGGCAGGAAAACATTAAAAAGTTTACATGGCAATTTTTTGTACCAATCAAGATCAGCGATAATCGTTTTGTAAATTGTTGTAAATTAAATTACATATATCAAAACTATTCGAATATATAATTTATTTTATTCCTAGGGGGAGGTGGACGAGAAACAGCAGGAAATTATATAAAAATAAATATTACATGAGTCCGATAGAAGGTGTGAATTTTCCTTTTAAATTTTTAGGGGTCCCTTATAGGGCGTTGATTTATTAAAAAATATTTTATGGGACCTATACAAGGCGTGGATTTATTAACAAAAATTTGTATGGGACCTATAGAAGGCGTGGATTTAAAATATACATTTTTAAGTCATACGTTTATGCGTCCATTTTCTTAAACAAATTTTCTTATATTTTCAACCCCTTCAAACCTCTACGAAATCTCCAATTGACATTTTCATGTATACACAAATCTGAAAATTTACAACAAATTTATTGACAACTAAATTATTTGACACTCTTAACCCAGATTATTATGATTATAAGCATCATATTTGGGTTTCAATCGTCCGCTAAATTAAATTGTTTCTTTTGGGGTTTTTACAATCTCCGTATAGGTTGTTGTTGTTGTTGCTTGGAATTATTGTTGTTCAGCTGTCAGCTTTTAACAGCTAAACATAAAAATTGTGCGTTGGACCCTCTTTGCCTCCCTCCCTCTCCCCCTTTTATAAGGCATTGTAAACAAATGTGCCATGCCGGTTGTACGCAACTATGGATGGGCTGTCTGTCCCAACAGCAGTTGTTCTCGCGTTTGTCTTTGCCAGATAAGATAATAAACAACCAAATGAAACAGAAAGTAAAGAGGGATGAGAGAGGTTCATAGTAAACAAAATAAATAAAAAATATGAAGATTTGTTCAAAGTGTGTAGAGAGGAGTCATATGTTTCCAATTTAAAATGGGAATTAATGTAGGGTGACCTGATAGGTGACATATAAATTTGAAGCGCCTTAAAAAATATTTCACAAAGGATCTTTAAAAATTATTTAGAAAATCCATGGGGCCTTAAAAATCATTTTAAAATTCTACGCCTTAAATGTGGGCCTTAAAATAATTTAAAACCAGTGAGCGGAGCAGTATAGTCGGACGGGGCCGTCCCTATGATACCCTACACAACTTCCACGAAAATCTTACTCTTTATGGTTCTATATTCTGAGCTTGGGCAATTTTTCACGATATTTGCAACCTCTTGACCGACAAGATGTCAACAAATATTCAGTAGACGAGGGCTGTACTTGTCCAGATTCTCTTTACCGTGGGTTATGTTGTGATGATGGACTTTGAATTGTGGTCTATAGATCGGCTCGAAAAAAACACAAAAAACCAGTGAGCGGAGCAGTATAGTCGGACGGGGCCGACCATACGATACCCTACACAACTATCACGGAAATCTAATTTTCTGCGGATTTTTATTCCGAGCCTGACAAAATGTCGTGATAGTTGCACCCTCTTGCCCGATTAGAGGTCAATAGCACCTCTTCCTTACACGGACATATTTTCCGAATATTACTAATATTCAGCATAGTCCTTCTTATTACTTGTCCAGATTCCCTTGACCGTGGGTTGTGTTGTGATGTTCGGTTTATAATTGTGGCCTATAGATCGACTCGAAAAAAGCGATCAGCGCTATATTTCCGCCCTCTAGTGTGGTAATGGGTTACTAAATAATATCTCAGTACGTAAGCACCCGTAAATATTTAAGTGTAACTCCCACATCTGAGCACATACGGCCACATAATTGGTATCAATTTAAAGGTCAACCACTCCTCTTGGATATGCTATCTCGGGCCTCTGTTCTTCAGGGGTAAATATATACGCTATAGAATACAAATTTCGTAATTTTTCACAAAAAAGTCAGGGTCCATTTGACCCGCTAAATATTGACCGATCTTTATCAATGCCCGATCCACTTCTCCATGTAAAAATTCGCAATGTTTGGGTCATAATTGTGGCCTCTAGAGCGACCAGAAAGTCAGAAAAAAATAAAGTTTTTGGTTAATTTCATCCCCAAAGTATTAACCGATCTTTACCAAAACCATAAGGAGTCTTCATTTGGCCGAACCCATCCTACATACAAATTTTCGTGAAGACTGTGCCCTGTATCATTTTTACAAATTATAATGGACAGGCGGACGGACGGACGCACATATCTTGACCGACTTAACTAGTCGAGATGTGACGATCGGTATACTTAAAGGTGGGTCTAGGACCAATATTTCGCGGCGTTACAAATTCTTGGGGCTGCACAAAGCTGTAATACCCTGACAACATATTTGTGTAGGGTATAAAAATCCAAAATTTATGTAGGGGACTTAAAAATATTTTTTGTAATCGTCACCTTAAAAACTTACTTACTTAGCTGGCTTGTTACAGAGCTGTTGTTCCATAAGCCGAGCTTAAAAAAGATTTCCAAGCACGTCGGTCTTGTGCGCATTTCCTCCAGTTTAAAAGACCACGTTCCAAGATGTTGTTTTCTACTTGTCTTTTCATCTAATTCGTGGTCTTCCCCTTCTACAGGAACCATCAGTAGGCTCTCATTTATTCGCACAACATGGCCTAGCCGTCGTAGTCGCTGCAGCTCAATACGACTTACCAAGTCGATGTCCGCGTATAAATTGTAAAGCTCGTGGTTTATTCGACGCCGATATTCACTGTCAACCCGTAGATCTTTCGGAGAATTTTTCTTTCAAACACCCTAAGAGCTGCCTCATCTTCTTGCGCATGTACCCATGCTTCAGATCCATGTAACAGCACAGGTTGTGTCAGAGTCTTGTAAAGTGTAAGTATGATTTGGCGGGAGGTGTCCTTGTTTCTAAACTGCTTACTTAGACCAAGTTATCCTGCATTGTCGTATTAATTTTGCAGGAATGCCGAACGTAGACATGGCTTTAAACACCTCTGAACGGCTGAATGCGGCTTTATAGTCGACGAATAGGTGGTATGTGTCGATGTGTTTTTCGTGGGTCTTTTCCAAGATTCGGCGCAGAGTGAAAATCTGGTCAATGGTGGTTTTGCCAGGTCTGAAGCCGCATTGGTATGGTCCAATAATATCATTGACCATTGGCTTCAATCGTTCACACAGCATACTGAATATCACTTTATATGCGGTGGATAAAAGGCTAATTCCTCTATAGTTGGCACATATCGTCTTGTCCCCTTTTTTGTGCACGGGACATAACGAGCTGGTCGGATGGATGGCTGATTGAACACACACCTACCAACGGTTGTCGATTTTGATTTGATGGCGTTACTGGGGTAGATTATTTTTGTTATCGGTCATATTCTGAGGTTCCAGTAATCTTAAATATGAACCCTATAATTTTTTTTTAATCCTTGCTTAGAATATCGATCTTAAAAATAATTTGTCAAAAATCTAGGTCTTATAAATTTTATAAAATTCCATTCCTTATATAGCTACTATCCCTATATAATGTAGGTTACAAAAATATACACATCTCAGCCCACCTGAATTCCGAAAAAACATCCCACATTCCAAATTTCCATCTGTGACACACATTTCCCCTTCGACATTCCATTATTGGCATTGGATTCTAGTCGGATTACAGAATGGAAAAAATGATGCCATATTTGTTGACATTTTTTGCATTTGTTTTCTAATTATCTTCACTTGTGGTCAATAGAATATGTAACACTCAGCTAACCCCTGTCCCTTCCCAGTTCCGCTACCTTACTCCCTTATCTAAAATGGCATCTCATTACCAATTTTCACACCCAGTCATCTTTTGAAAAATAATTGAATATTTTTTTATGACTAGACGTTACTCCATTTGTTTATTTGTTTCCTGGCCATTTAAAACAATTAAACAAATATTTAAAACCCAAACAACAACAACAACAACAACGACAATGCCATTATTGTAAAAAAATGTAAATAAACAAGCTTTTCATCATCACCATCGTATAAGTCTAATAATCATCTTCATAGGTAAAAAAATTGGAATATTTGTAGGCATGGATGTAGGTCTAACAAAGTTGTTGTTGTTGTTTTACAACCAATAGCAAATAGCCCAAGGAACGTGTATGTAATGGTTGAATGGTTGTTAGTATTAGAAACGCAATTTATTATCGATTTTTAACGTCATTGGAAAACAAAGACTCTCCTAAATAAACAAAGCAGCAAAGGGATACCACGTGGGGAATGATAGAAAATCCACGCCTTCTATGGAGCCCAAAAAATAATTTTTAAAAAATCCACGCCTTCTATGGAGCCCAAAAAATAATTTTTAAAAAATCCACGCCTTCTATGGAGCAAAAAAAAAAATTTTTTAATCCACGCCTTGTATAGGAACCCAAAAAATAATTTTTAAACCAGTAAGGAAAGTTGTAAAGTCGGACTGGGCCGACTATGTGATGCCCTTCAACACTTTGGGTATGTTCTACATATGTATCCATACAATTGCATGTCAATGTTACCTCTAAGGACCATGCCTTTCTGCAACCTATGATAAATTTAACTACATTCGGGCAGGTATTGACCATGGCACAAAATTATGGAAAACCATTTATAGCAAAATTGATACACGCTATTCGATACGCCGCACTGTTAAAAATTTATTTTTCCGAAACATACCACACATTTTTCTAGACAGAATTCAGTACGATATGCTAAATTTCGTGCAAATCGATATATAGGGACTTTGGTACACTATTTACATTAAATCGGACGAAAATATATATGGGAGCTATATCGAAATCTGAACCGATTTTCCCGAAATTCACCACTCATCATTCTAGACTCAATTCAGTACGCTATGCTAAATTTCGTGCAAATCGAAGGTTATAAGGGACTTTGGGCAACTATTTACATAAAATTGGACGAAAATATATATGGGAGCTATATCTAAATCTGGACCGATTTTCAGGAAACTTAACACACGACTTTCTAGACTCAATTTAGTACGCTATTCCAAATTTCGAGCAAATCGAAGGATATATAGGTGCACAATTACCTTTGGTGCACAATTTACCTAAAATTAGACGAAACTATATATGGAAGCTATATCTAAATCTGAACCGATTTTCGCGAAATTTAACATACATCAGTCTAGACTTAATTCAGTACGCTATGCCAAATTTCGTGCAAATCGAAGGATATAAAGGGACTTTGGAGCACCATTTACCTAAAATCGGACGAAAATATATATGGGAGCTATATCTAAATCTAAACCGATTTTCACGAAACGTTGCACACATCATTCTAGACTCAATACAGTACACTGTGCCAAATTTCGTGCAAATCGAAAGTTATTTAGGGACTATGGCGCACTATTTATCTTAAATCGAACGAAAATATATATGGGAGCTATATCGAAATCTGAACCGATTTTCCCGAAACTCGCCACTCATCATTCTAGACTTAATTCAATATGCTGTGCCAAATTTCGTGGAAATCGAAAAATATATAGGGACTTTGGTAAACCATTTACATTAAACCGCACGAAAATATATATGGGAGCTATATCTAAATCTGAACCGATTTTTCCCAGTTTCAATAGGGTTTGTCTTTGGGCCAAATAGACGAGCTGTGCCAAATTTCATCCAATTCGGATCATAAATGCGACCTGTACTTTTTTATATCCTACCCAACTATGTTGTCAGGGTATTATAGCTTTTTGGAGTTTGTAGTGTCGCCAAATATTGGTCCTAGACCCACCATTAAGTATACCGATCGTCATATCTCGACTAGCTGAGTCGATCTAGACATGTGTGTCCGTCCGTCTGTCCATTATAATTTGTAAACACGATACAAGCCACAGTTATGTACCAATCTTCACGAAGTTTTGCATGTAGGATGGTTTCTACCCAGTGTAGACCCCTATTATTTTTGGTAAAGATCGGTTAATATTTAGGGGATTAAATGGATAAAAAACATTATTTTTGTTTGATTTTCTGGTCGCTCTATGGCCCAAACATCGGGCCAAAGGGGATCAAAGAATAATTATGCATGTTTATATAAAGATCGGTCAATATTTAGCAGATCAAATGGAATCTGACTTTTGTGTGAAAAATGACAAAATGTGTATTCTATAGCGTATAGATTTACCCCTGAAGGACATAGACCCGAGAAGTTTATAGCATATCCAAGAGGAGTGGTTGACCTTTAAATTGATATCAACTATATCGGCATATGTACTCGGATGTGGAAGTTACACTGAAATATTACAGGTGCTGACGTACTGAGATATTATTTAGTAACACATTACCACACTAGAGGGCGGAAATATAGCGCTGATCGCTTTGAAATGTTCAATGAGGATCCAGGGATATCGGCTATAATTTTTGGTGATGATCAGATAAAAATGTTGGTATGATGTTGGCCGAATACTATTTTTTGTGTCTCTTCGAGTCGATCATCACATCACAACACAGCCCATGGTGAAGGGAATCTGGACTAGTCATTAGAGGGTTATTCTGAATATTAGTAACATTTGACCTCTAGGCGGTCAAGAGGGTTCAAATATCGCGAAATATTGCCCAAGCTCAGAATATAGAGCCATAGAAAGTTATATTTTCGTGAAATTTGTGTAGGTTATCATATGGTCGGCCCCGTCCGACTTACTGCTTCGCTCACTGGTTTACAATTTAACTTAGAAAGTAATTCTATGCATATTCCCAAAAGGAACCATGTGTCTATCTCGTTTCCTTTTGCCTGTTACAAACATGCGCACAAAGACATAATACCCTGTACCACAGTGTGCTGAAGGCTATAAAAATCCACGACTTGTATAGGAGCCCAAAAAATAATTTTTAAAAAATCCACGCCTTGTATGAGACCCACAAAAATTATTTTTAAAAAAATCCACGACCCAAAAAAAAAAGTTTAAAAAATTTTTCATTCTTCTGTATCATCACCCTTTTTTCCCCATTGCTCGTTTTTTAACAACTGTTGAGGTGTTATTACAACAACCATTGCATTCTGCATTATGACACAGTTCCGAACAAACTTAACGAGCTGGTCGGATGGACGGTTGTTTGATTGGACACCTACCTACCAACGGTTGTCGATTTTGATTTGATGGCATTACTGGGGTAGATTATTTTTGTTATCGGTCATATGGCTGTTACGTCGTCGAAGTGCGTGGTACGATATCAGTGTGTAGTGAGTAACGACAGTGAGAGAGAGCCAAAAGGGGATTATATAGGTTACGTGATATGTTATTAAAAGTGAGTGTGTTTTGATTTAATAATGATTTTGGAGAATTGTTTTTTTTTTTTGTTTGCTTTTGGAGAAGGACAGAGTGTTGAGAAGAGAAAATAATGGGTCAAGAGAGGGTTAATATTATTATTAAATTAATTAAATAGTTAAAATTCTTGTCGTGATCTCACATCAACATCACCGACGACCTTGCAATGGGAGGGGATGTATGTGGGCACTTCCTCATTTGTGATTTAGCGGGTGGTTGTTATATTCATTAGTGGAGACTTTTAACAAATTATCGTAAATTTTCGCTTGGTTCTTCGAAATGTACACCTTCGGATTCTGCAAAAAAATAGCTATCAACTCCACATCCCCTGCCTCTTATTCCCAAAAAAAAGAAAGAGAAATCTTAAAAAAATAATCAACAACAAATCTGAACCTCCCGGTATCTGCTCTTTCGCCCTATTTCTCTCCGTTGCTTAAGTTTCTCTCTCAGACGGGTCTTCAGATTCTTTGTTTGTTTATTTTTCCGATGTGTCTTTTTGTTGCTCTTGTTGTCGTTTTTGTGTGACCACCATTAAAGTTCAAACCAGAAGTTTTTTCTGTTTGTTTTGGAGCACCGCCATCCATCCCTCCATCCATCGAACTCAATGGGAGTGTGTGTGCGGAGAGGCAATGTCTCCACTACTCATTGATCGTGGTCGTATGTAGTTCCGCCGTCATTGTCCACAATGTTGTTGTTGCTGCTGTTGCTGTTATGCTTTATTTCTGCCGTCTCGTTAGCCGTTGTCTGGCCAAGTTTAGTTGTCTTCGAACGTATTTGGAGTACGGTTGCGCGTCTTGGAAACGAGATGAATTGTGTTTCGATGGCGTTTCGTTTTCGTAATGTTGTCGACGGAACATTGTTGATGCAATAATAATCGGGAAGAAACAGAAGAAAAAATTTGCGGGAAAAAGAAATTTCGAAAACATGAGTGTGTTGTAAAATAAAAGAAGTGCGTGTGATTATTATTTTTTTATTATTAAATAAATAAAATAGTGTGAAGAGATTGTTAAATACAAATATTAAACAAAATAAATAATAAATGAAAACTAAAAAAATAATTATAACTAAAATACAAAATTCAAAATTAAAAAAAATTTGTTCAAAAATGTAGAGCCCTCAATTTAAAAAACACGCTCTTAAAATATTTTGGAATGGCGTGGATTTTTTAAAATATATTTTAGGGCTCCCTTATGAGGCGTGGATTTGTATGTCTTTGTGCATATGTTTGTAACAGGCAAAAGGAAACGAGATAGACACATGGTTCCTTTTGAAAATATGCAAAGAATCACTTTCTGAGTCGATACATGCATGTCCGTCCGTTCGTCCGTCCGTCTGTAGACGTTAAATTGTAAACAAAGTACAGGTCGCATTTATGATCCGATTTGGATGAAATTTGGTACAAGCCACTTATTTGGCCCAAGGACGAACCCTATTGAAATTGGGGAAAATCGTTTCAGATTTAGATATAGCTCCCATATATATTTTTGTTCGATTTTTGGTAAATAGTGAACCAAAGTCCTTATATATCTTTCGATTTGCACGAAATTTGGCATAAGATACTGAATTAAGGTTAGAATGGTGTGTGTTAAGTTTTGAAAAAATCGGGTCAGATTTAGATATAGCTCCCATATCTATTTTCGTCCGATTTAATAGAAATGGTGCACCAAAGTCCCTGCATATCCTTCGATTTCCACGAAATTTGGCATAGCCTACTGAATTAAGTCTAGAATGATGTGTGTCAAGTTTCGAGAAAATCGGTTCTGATTTAGATATAGCGTTCATATATATTTTCGTCCGATTTAAGGCAAATGGGGCGCCAAAGTCCCTACATATCTTTCCATTTGCACGAAATGTGGCATAGGGTACTCAATTGAGTCTAGAATGATGTGTGTTATGTTTCGAAAAAATCGGGTCAGATTTAGATATAGCTCTCATACATATTTTCATCCGATTTAACGTAAATGGTGTACCAAAGTCCCTACATATCTTTCGATTTGCACGAAATTTGGCATAGCGTAATGATTTAGGTCTAGAATGATTTTCATGAAATTTGGCATAGAGTACTGAATTAAGGCTAGAATAATGTGTGTTAAGTTTCGAAAAAATCGGGTCAGATTTAGATATAGCTCCCATATATAGTTTCGTCCGATTTAAGGTAAATGGGGCACCAAAGTCCCTTTATATCCTTCGATTTGCACGAAATTTGGCATAAGGTATTGAATTAAAGCTAGAATTATGTGTGTCAAGTTTCCCAAAAATCGGCCCAAATTTAGATATAGCTCCCATATATATTTTCGTCCGATTTAAGGTAAATGGGGCACCAAAGTCCCTACAAATCATTCGATTTGCACGAAATTTGGGATAGGGTACTCAATTGAGTCTAGAATGACGTGTGTTAAGTTTCGAGAAAATCGGTTCAGATTTAGATATAGCTCCCATATATATTTTCGTCCGATTTAAGGCAAATGGGGCACCAATGTCCCTGTGTATCCTTCGATTTGCACGAAATTTGGCATAGCATACTGAATTAAGGTTAGAATGGTGTGTGTCAAGTTTCGAGAAAATAGGGTCAAATTTAGATATAGATATATATTTAGATATATATTTTCGTCCGATTTAAGGTAAATGGGGCACCAAAGTCCGTATATATCCTTCGATTTGCACGAAATGTGGCATAGGGTACTTAATTGAGTCTAGAATGAAGTGTGTCAAGTTTCGTGAAAATCGGTTCAGATTTAGATATAGCGTTCATATATATTTTCGCCCGATTTAAGGTAAATGGGGCACCAAAGTTCCTATATATCCTTCCGTTGGCACGAAATTTGGCACAGCGTACTGAATTGAGGCTAGAATGATGTGTGTCAAGTTTCGAAAAAATCGGGTCAGATTTAGATATAGCTCCCATGAATATTTTCGTCCGATTTAAGGCGTATATATTTTCGTCCGATTTAAGGCAAATAGGGCACCAAAGTCCCTACATATCATTCGATTTGCACGAAATTTGGCATAGCGTACTCAATTGAGTCTAGAATGAAGTGTGTTAAGTTTCGAGAGAATCGGTTCAGATTTAGATATAGGTCCCATATATATTTTCGTCCGATTTGAGGTAAATAGTGCACCAAAGTCTCTATACATCCTTCGATTTGCACGAAATTTGACATAACGCACTGAATTGATACTAGAATGATGTGTGCAAAGTTTCGTGACAATCGGTTCAGATTTAGATATAGCTCCCATATATATTTTCATCCGATTTTAGGTAATTGGTGCATCATAAATCATTCGATTTGCACGAAATTTTTCATAGCGTACGATTGGGACAACATTTTGAACAGAGTACTGAATTAGGTCCAGACTGATGTTTGCGAAGTTTTGTTAAAATCAGTTCAGATTTAAATATAGCTCCCATATATAGTTTCTTCCGATTTTTTGTGAATGATACACCAAATTCCCAACATTTGTCCGATTGAGCAAAATTTTGCATAGCGAATGCAATTGAGGAAAAAAATGTTATGTGATAAGGTTTATTGAAATCGGTTCAGATTTTTATATAGGCCTTATATATATTTCTACGATTTTATGTAAATGGTGCACCGAAGGGCCTATGTTTGTTCGATTTACACGAAATTTGGCAGATGTTATTCAACTGAATATAGAGTGATATGCAACGTGAGCGTATGCAACGGTTGTTCAATTAGGTCCATGTGTTTATATATAGCTCCCATAAATATATTTTACTCATACAAATGGTACACCAAAGAATCCAACTATGTCCGTTGGCATGCAATTTTTCATTGCCTTCAGAATGGTATTTGTATGGCGTTTTTTCAATTGGTTCAAATATCTATCTAGATAGCACATTTAATTTCGCCCGATTCCATCTCAATGGTCCTCCAATGATTCTATGTCTGTTCTATCTACAGGATATTGTAGATATTAACATCTCTTATATGTACCCAAAGTGGTGAAGGCTATCATATAGTTGGCGCCGTCGGACTTTTGGACTATCCTTACTGGAAATAAAAATATATATTTTAAGGCTCCCTAACGAGGCGTGGATTAAAAAAATTTTTATATTACGGCTTCTTTAGGAGACGTGGACTTTTTAAAACATATTTTATGGCTCCCTTACGAGGCGTGAATTTTTTAAAGATTATTTTATGGCTCCCTTATGAGGCATGGATTTAAAAAAAATATTTGAGGCCTGAATTTTGTTAAAAAATATTTTCAAGAGACCTATATGGGACGTTGTTAAAATAATTTTATATATTTTTTTTATTCGTTTCCAAATCAACTTTTGGTTCTATTCTAATAAATAAATAAAATCATGACGAATATTAATCGTAAAATTATTTTAAAATTTATTTAAGATCACCAACTATAAATAGAACAAATAAGTTATAAATATTCAAATACAGAACCGGTTCAAACACCCCAAAAATATATTTACTTCCCTCATCCACCCATTAGCCAAATGCAGTCAATTAAGATTTCAAGCTCACACTCAAGATGTTCCAATAAAAAAAAATAACAAATCAAACCCGTTCATGATGATAATAATAATGATAAATTAGTATTGAAAATTGTGAATAATGAATAACATGATTGTGAATTATTAATAACACCATAACCCATTATGCAAACTAGTGATATGAAAAAAACCGAATAAAATAATTTTTTGTTTTGATTAAAAAGAAACCACCTGAAATCCGACTCGATTGTTCGAAAATTAAACGGAAATTTTATTTGTGTGACTATAATAAAAAATAAATCAATATTTGGTTGTGATTGAATTGTGAATAAAAAAAAAATAATAGCAAATCCCCCCTCTCTTCCTCCCACCCGAATCCTTTCTTCTAGGCAAACAACAAAATGTTATCTCAATGCAAAAAATAGTGAATAATAAAAAAACAACAAAATTAACTTAAAGTAAATTGAAAAATTATCTTGAAAAAATATAAATTATTTAATTAATATCAAAATAAAAAAAATACCAACAACAACTCCCGAAAAGTTATTCGAAAAAAAAATCCATCGACCATGTCTACCGTGGTGGTTTGCGAAAATGAATCACGAGACGATTGGCAAAATTTCAATGATAAACTCAAAGATCTGCAGCCGCAAGAACAGGAAGCCGTTAAGAAATTTTGGAGGTAAACCATATTTGGAAAAAATATATTTTATTTATTTATTTTTTAATTTTTTTTTCCAAGCTTATATAAGCAAGTTTTTTTTTTGGTTCGCAGAATTCCAAGCCATGAAAAAAATGGTAACACATCTGTTACACAGAATACCTTTTTATTTGTTTGTTGTATTTGTTGTTATTGTATTTTTGGAATTCATTACTGATTTATTTGGAAGTTGTTAGCCCAGATGTGCGGAATGCTGACTTTGCTATTTGTTCTTTGTTTGTTTGCGGAGCGGCAATGGGTCGTGTATGGGCGTTAGTAACAAAAACAAAGACAAAAAGAAAAAAACCTATTCTCTTCTGGTTCGTTAAACAATGTCGCTGAATATTTTTTAATAAATAAAAATATGTAAATAAATAAATATTTCAAATTTTATAATAAATGAGGCGTGAATTAAAATATATAAATCATCTACAAAAAGCGAGGATTTAAATAATTTTTTTTTTGTAAGACCTATACAAGGGGTGGATTTTTATACCCTATACAACTATGTTGTCAGGGTATTATAGCTTTGTGCAGCCCCAAGAGTTTGCAACGCTGCGAAATATTGGTCCTAGACCCACCTATAAGTATACCGATCGTCATATTTCGACTAGCTGAGTCGATCTAGACATGTGTGCCCGTCCGTCCTTCCGTCTGTCCATCATAATTTGTAAACACGATACAGGCCACAGTTATGGATCAATCTTCACGAAATTTTGCATGTAGAATGGGTTCGGCCCAATGAAGACCCCTATTGTTTTTGGTAAAGATCGGTTAATATTTAGAGGATGAAATGGACCAAATACCTAATACTTAATTTGTACTCTGAGGCGTTTATATTTACTCCTGAAGGACAGAGACCCGAGAGGTTGACAGGTTGATATCCAAGAGGAGAGGTTGACCTTTAAATTGATGGTTGGAAGTATTCGGATGTGGGAGTTATTCGTAAATATTTGAAGGTGTCTATGTGCTATGATATTGTTTAGTACTACTATTACCCCAGTAGAGGCGGAAATGTCGCGCTGATCGCTTTGAAATTTTACATAGAGTTCCGGTTATGGTCAATGGCTAGTCATCGCCATTGACCATAATTTTCGGTGATGTTGCGATGGTGCTTGGGGTGCAATAAACCGAAATCTTTATTTTTGTCAGATTTTATAGTCGCTCTAAAGGCCATTATTATATGCAGAACATCACAAATTTTACACGGTGAAGTGTGATCTGAACAATTACATAGAACGTTGTTTAGATGATGATCGGTCAATATTCCGAGGGTCATATCAACCATAACGTAAGGTGAACACATTGTTATTATATACTTCACCACACTGTAGTACAGGGTATTATGTCGTTGTACATATGGTTGTAAGAAGCAAAAGGAATCAAGATAGACCCCTAGTTCCTTTTGAGAATATGCACAGAATCATTTTCCTAGTCGATTTATGCATGTCCGTCCGTCCGTCCATCCATGTATTTTTGTGAACAAAGTACAGGTCGTATTTATGATCCGATTTGGATGAAACTTTGTACATGTCACTTATTTGGCCCAAGGACGAACCCTATTGAAATTGGGAAAAATCGATTCAGATTTAGATATAGCTCCCATATATAGTTTCGTCCGATTTTCAATAAAAGATACACCAAAGTAAATATATATAATTCGAGTTGCACGAAATTGGGCACAGCGTACTAAATTAAGCCTAGAATGATGTGTGATGAGTTTCGTGGAAATCGATCCACATTTAGATATAGCTCCCATATATATTTTCGTCCGATTTAAGGTAAATGGTGCACCAAAGTACCTATATATCTTTCGATTTTCACGAAATTTGGTAAAGAGTAATGAATTAGGTCTAGAATGATGTGTGTCAAGTTTCGAGAAAATCGGTTCAGATTTAGTTATAGCTCCCATATATATTTTTTTCTCCGATTTTATGTAAATATTGCATCAAAGTCCCTAAATATCTTTCGATTTGCACGAAATTTGGCATAGCGTACTGTATTAGGTCTAGAATGATGTGTGTTAATTTCCTGAAAATCGCTCCACATTCAGATATAGCTCCCACAAACAGTTTCGGCCGATTTTCAGTAAATGATGCACCACAGACCCTATATATCTTTCAATTTGTACGAAATTTGGCACGGCGTAATGGATTAGGTCTAGAATGGTGTGTGTTAAGTTTTCTGCAAATCGGTTCAGATTTAGATATAGCTCCCATATATATTTTCGTCCCATTTTAGGTAAATTGTGCACCAATGTCCCCATATATCCTTCGATTTGCACGAAATTTGGCATAGCGTACTGACTTAGGTCTAGAATGATGTGTTTTAAGTTTCATGAAAATCGGTTCAGATTTAGGTATAGCTCCCATATATATTTTTGTCCGATTTAAGGTAAATGGTGCACCAAAGTCCCTATATATCCTTCGATTTGAACGAAATTTGGCACGGCGTACTGAATTAAATCTATAACGATGTGTGCTAAATTTCGTGAAAATCGGTTCAGATTTAGATATAGTTCCCATATATATCTTCCTTCGATTTAAGGTAAATGATGCACTAAAGTCCCTAAATATCTTTCGATTTGCACGAAATTTGCCATAGCGTACTGAATTAGGTCTAGAATAATGTGTGTTAAGTTTCGTGGAAATCGGGTCAGATTTAGATATAGCTCCCATATATAGTTTCGTCCGATTTTGGTAAATAGTGCACCAAAGTATCTATATAACTTTCGATTTGCACGAAATTTGGCACAGCGTACTGAATTAAGTCTAAAACGATGTGTGTACAATTTCGTAAAAATCGTTTCAGATTTAGATATAGCTCCCATATGCATTTTCGTCCGATTTAAGGTAAATAGTGACCCAATGTCCCTATATATCCTTCGATTTGCACGAAATTTGGCATAGCGTAATGAATTAGGTCTAAAATGATGTGTGTTAAGTTTCCTGAAAATCGGTTCAGATTTAGATATAGCTCCCATATATATTTTCGTCCGATTTTTCATAAATGGTGCACCAAACTCCCGATTAATACGAAATTTTGCACAACGTATCAAATTGAGACTTGAATGACGTTATTGGGTTTTGTTGAAATTTGTGCCGTTGCAGCCATAGCTTCCACATGGATTGGGTGCCTGATTGAGATTAAATTTTTAACAGTGCGGCGTACCGAATAGCGTGTATCAATTTTGCCATAAATCGTTTTCCATAAATGTGTCCCATGGTACGCAGACGACTCTAAATCTACCCGAATGAAATTAAATTTATCATAGGTTGCAGAAAGACATGAGCATGTTCCTTCGAGGGAACATTGGCATACGATTGTAAGGATACATATGTACAATATACCCAAAGTTGTGAAGGGTATCATATAGTCGGTCCAGTCCGACTTTACTACATTCCTTACTGGTTTTAAAAATTATTTTTAAGGCTTCTATACAAGGCGTGGATTTAAAAAATAATATTTTTCATGTTGACAAAATATTATTTGAAAATTTATTTTTCAAATTTCATGATTTATTTTGAAACAAAATAAATTGATTACAATTGCGCCCTTGTGACCCCCTTTACAACATCTTCATCTTCTCAGAAAGGTCATTAAAAATCCAATAACAATTATGTAAATGTAATGATTTCAAAATCAAAAAATTACTAGGAGAGGGGGTAAGAATTCTCCCCTCAAAGAGATAACAACACACTTGAAATCAAAAACATAATGACTTGTAATTATGGTTGGGGTTCCCCATGGAGATCTTCATCATAGAGACTAAAGAAAAAATAAAACAAAAAACAACAGAAGTTCAGAAGCTTCTGAAGGCTAAATGTTCGTGACATATCAGATGAACACGCGTGCCAGATGCCAAGACTGGCGGAGTGACTGACTGAGTGGACTACCCACTGTGCCCGACGAGTTACTTTTTTTGAGGAATTATGAATAAGTGCATAAGCTATAAGAAATTTTTTGAACGGAGAGCAAAAAAGAGTGGGAAATTTTCTTGTGACCAGAAAAAAATATTTCGGGAATTTTTTGTTAGAACTTCAATAGTGGACCATGAATATTTATAAAAATATTTTTTATTTATTTGTATGTTTTTTTTTTGTTTTGTTGTTTTTTATTTGAAATCTATTTTGACACTCTTTGCTCAAATAGGCCATCTGGGGGAAGTAGCCGAATGAAATGTGTGTGAGTGCCACAAGTTGCCCATATTTTATGTTGGGGAGGGAGTTCTTAGTTGTATGTTGTTGTTGTTGTTGGAGGACATATTTGTATTTTTAATCCCCTCTGACAGGAAGTATTATTGTGTGTATGTCTTTGTGGAATTTATGTTTTGTCAAATGGAAAAAAACAAAGTGGGGGAGGGTAGGCGATATATTTTTGGGTGGGCCTAAATTTTTAGTTTTCAAGATTTTCTAATTAATTTTTGGGTTATTACAGATTGGTGTTTATAAAAAAATATTTTTTTTATTTTAAAAAGATTTAGACTGTTCGTTAGGTTCGGCCGAGCACGACACCAGGAGGTGGACTTCAGCATACCTAAAATCGATCGGTACTTTTTTAAAATTAATAAATTCTGGCAGCAATTTATCAATTTTAAAAAAGTACTGATCAATTTTAGGTATTTTGAAGGCCTCTTCATGGTGTCGAGTTCAGCCGAACCTAACGATTTTTTTTTTTTAATTTTTTTCTTTGGAAATCAATTCAGTCTAGAATGTAATCCATTCTTTCAAAAAAAAAAAAAAATCCCATTAATTCTGAAAATATCATTCGTGACTGTGTGATATTTTAAATATTTTTTGCACAAACATCCCTGATTACTACTTAGTACCAGCTGTCGGATATTTAAGCGTTTTTTGTTGTAAAATTTAAAACCTGCCGACAGGCATTCCAAGTCATTTTGATTAATGACGAATGAAATTAATCGTTGATTTGATTTTCGTGTTGAAAAACGGAAAACAACAAAAATTGACAGATTGCGTGCAAATGTTCGAAGAAAATCAACTTCTTGAGAGAACACACATGCAAGAGACACTTAAAGAGAGATTCGTAGACACTGACATGCCACTTGGCATGCCACTAATGAACTCACAACACATTTCAGGATCTAATCATCAGCTAGCCGTCCATCAGAATCCATTTGAATGTTAATGATTTTTTTCGGTATTATTGAAAAAAATTAATTGAAAATAAAAAAAAATATTTTAAGGCCCCCTTATGAGGCGTGGCTTGTTTAAAAATTACTTTTAAGGCTCCTACACAAGGCGTGGATTTGTTTAAGACTCCTACACAAGGCATGGATTTTTTAAAAATTATTTTTAAGTCTCCTATACAAGGCGCGGATATTTTATTTAATATATTCTAAGGCTTCTGTACAGGTGCGAATGTTTTAAAATATATTCTAAGGCTTCTATACAAGTCGCGGATTTTTTTAAATCTATTCTAAGGCTCTTACACAAGGCACGGACTTTTATACCCTTCACCACTCTGTGGTACAGGGTATTATGTCTTTGTGCATATGTTTGTAACAGGCAACAGGAAACGAGATAGACCCATAGTTCCTTTTGAGAATATGCATAGAATCACATTCTGAGTCGATTTATGCATGTCCGTCTGTCTGTCCGTCTGTTGGTGTTAAATTGTAAACAAAGTACAGGTCACATTTATAATCCGATTTGGATGAAATCGCATTTGTTTGGCCCAAGGACGACCCTATTGAAATTGGGAAAAATCGGTTCAGATTTAGATATAGCTCCCATATATATTTTCGTCCGATTTAATGTAAATGGTGCACCAAAGTCCCTATATCTCTTTCGATTTGCACGAAATTTGGCACAGCGTAATGAATAAGGTCTAGAATGAGGTCTTTCAAGTTTCGTGAAAAGCGGTTCAGATTTAGATATAGCGCCCATATATCTTTTCATCCGATTTTAGGTAGTTGGTGCTCCAAGGACCCTATATATCATTCGATTTGCACGAAATTTAACACAGCCTAAAAATGCAGGTCTAGAATGATGTGTGTTAAGTTTCCTGAAAATCGGTTCAGATTTAGATATAGCTCCCATATATATTTTCGTCCGATTTTAGGTAAATGGTCCACCAAAGTCCCTATATATCTTTCGAATTGCACGATATTTGGCACAGCGTAATGAATTAGGTCTAGAATGATGTGTGCTAAGTTTCCTGAAAATCGGTTCAGTTTTAGATATAGCTCCCATATATATCTTCGTCCGATTTAAGGTAAATTGTGTACCAAAATCCTTATATATCTTTTGATTTGCACGAAATTTGGCACAGCGTAATGAATTAGGTCTAGAATGATGTGTGTTAAGTTTACTAAAAATCGGTTCAGATTCAGATATAGCTCCCATATATATTTTCGTCCGATTTAATGTAAATGGTGCACCAAAGTCCCTATATCTCTTTCGATTTGCACGAAATTTGGCACAGCGTAATGAATAAGGTCTAGAATGAGGTCTGTCAAGTTTCGTGAAAAGCGGTTCAGATTTAGATATAGCGCCCATATATAGTTTCTTCCGATTTCATGTAAATGGTGCACCAAAGTCCCTATATATTTTTCGATTTGCACGAAATTTGGCACAGCGTAATGAATTAGGTCTAGAATGATGTGTGTTAAGTTTCCTGAAAATCGGTTCAGATTTAGATATAGCTCCCATATATATTTTCGTCCGATTTTAGGTAAATGGTCCACCAAAGTCCCTATATATCTTTCGAATTGCACGATATTTGGCACAGCGTAATGAATTAGGTCTAGAATGATGTGTGCTAAGTTTCCTGAAAATCGGTTCATTTTTAGATATAGCTCCCATATATATCTTCGTTCGATTTAAGGTAAATTGTGTACCAAAGTCCTTATATATCTTTTGATTTGCACGAAATTTGGCACAGCGTAATGAATTAGGTCTAGAATGATGTGTGTTAAGTTTACTAAAAATCGGTTCAGATTCAGATATAGCTCCCATATATATTTTCGTCCGATTTAATGTAAATGTTCCACCAAAGATATATATCTTTGGATTTGCACGAAATTTGGCACAGCGTATTGAATAAGGGGTATAATAATGTGTGTTAAGTTTCCTGAAATCGTTGAAATCGGTTCAGATTTAGATATAGCTTCTATGTCTGACCAAATGAGAAATTTAGTATCGGTTGCAGAATGACTTGTTTATTGATCCAATTTCATTTTACTGGTCCTTTAAAAATGCGACATCTGTTAGGATTCATCTGTTGAATTTAACCAAAGTGGTCGGCCGTGGATTTTTTAAAAATGATTTTTAAGATTTTAAATATTTTTAAGGACTCTCCAAATAATATTAATACTCTATCACACCTAACACCCTTTACATCTGTGACTAACATATTTACATTTTTTAATTTTTTTTTTATTTTTTTATATTCTCATCTGCATTTGATTTCAAAATGAATGATATATTCGAAAATGCAACAAAGCGAAAAAATAGTTTTTCAAAAATGCAAATAGGCTTTTGCTGTTCGTTAATTATAATTAATGGCATATTGCAGTAATCGTTAAAATCAAATCATTATTCATCTGGTAATAAAAAAAAAAAAAAAATGCCCACTCGTTCTCTCCCATCCCTCCTTCCCTACACTCCCTATTACATTAATGCATATTACTCGAATGATTATGGGGCATTCCATGTTTACAAATACATGAATATGCAGGTGTTTTGAAGGGTGATGAGGGGGAATTTATTAGATATAAATTTAATTTTATTAGAAAAAAATCTTGTCTATCCCCCAAAACGGAAGTTGTTAAATTTGTCACATAGCGAACAGAGATTATAATTCAAAACCGTTCCCCCATACCTGGCCCCAGCTTCCGCTATTCAAATAAATATTCCTATGCTTATTTCCTATGCCTTATTGACAAGTTTGTCAGTTTTTTGTTGTCTTCAAAATTAAATTTAATCTGCTGGCTGACTGCTTGTCTGTCTAGTCAACAAACGGCCCACATTTGTTTTTGTTTTTTCGAATAATTTTTTTGATGCCTGCGGCTTCTTCAAATGCTTTGTCTACAGCTTCCCTTTGGTTGGAGACGTTTTTTTATTTGGTAGGGGGAATTTTTTTTATTCGTGATTTTTTTTTCTGAATAGAAGTTTTAGTTTTTTTCCCTGTTGTAGCTGCAGACATTGTTAATCTTTTGATGAGTGATTTATGTTGGGGATAAAATAACGACATGTACGAAAACAAAGTAATCCGAAGTAATGAAGAAGAAATATATATGTAGGTATAGTTCAGCACGGTGTGTGTTCGGACAGACAACATGGTTGCGAAAATGTTAAAAGTAATTTCTCTTACAAGAAATATGGCAAAAATTTACATACATAGTACCAGAATGGATGACAAATGGGGTCAATTACTCTTTACGAAGTTACTTTGCTTAGATTTTGAATAGCATAGTGAATTATGGTATGATGGATGGACGGAGGGACGGACACACATGTCTAGATCGACTCAGCTAGTCGAGATATGACAATCGGTATACTTAAAGGTGGGTCTAGGACCAATATTTCGCGGCGTAACAAAGTCTTGGGGCGGCACAAAGCTTTAATACCCTAACAACATAATTGGGTAGGGTATAAAAATCCAGGCCTTGTGTAGGAGCCTTAAAAAAATTTCAAAAGAAATCCACGCCTTGTATAGGAACCTTAGAAATAATTAAAACAAATCTACGTGTAGGAGCCTTAAAAAATTTAAAGCAAGTAAGGAAAGTAGTAGAGACGGACTGGACCGACTTTATGATACCCTTCACGACTTTGGGTATATTGTACATATGTATCCTTACAATTGCATGTCAATGTTCCCTCGAAGTAACATTCTCATGTCTTTCTGCAACCTATGATAAATTTAATTTCATTCGGGCAGGTTTAGAGTCGTTTGCGTACCACGCTATTTGGTACGCCGCACTGTCAAAAATTTAATCTCAATCAGACACCCGTTCTAATTACATATAGAAGCTATGGCTGCATCTGCACCAACAAAACGGAATAACGTCATTCAATTCTCAATCCGAAACATTGTGCAAAATTTCGTGTTAATAGGACAAACGTTAGGATTTTGCTGCACCATTTATGTAAAATCCGATGAAAAATAATTCTAGACCTAATTCAGTACGCTCTGCCAAATTTCGTGCAAATCGAAAGATATATAGGGACTTTGGTGCACAATTTACATTAAATCGGACGAAAATATATATGACAGCCATATCTAAATCTGAACCGATTTTCAGGATACTTAACACACATCATTCTAGACCTAATCCATTACGCTGTGCCAAATTTCGTGCATATCGAAAGATATATAAGGACTTTGGTGCACCATTTACATTAAATCGGACGAAAATAAATATGGGAGCTATATCTAAATCTGAACCGATTTCCACGAAACTTGGTAGACATCACTCCAGGTTCAATTCAGTATGCCATGCCAAATTTCGTGCAAATAGAAAGACATATAGGGACTTTGGTGCACCATTTACATTAAATCGTACGAAAATTTATATGGGAGCTATATCTAAAACTTGACCGATTTCCACGAAACGTGGCAGACATTATTCTAGGACCAATTCAGTAAGTTATGCCAAATTTCGTGCAAATCGAAAGATGTATATATATCTTTTGGTGCACCATTTACATAAAATCGGACGAAAATATATATGGGAGCTATATCTACATCTGAACCGATTTTTACGAAACTTACCACACATCATTCTACTCATAATTCAGTACGCTGTGCCAAATTTCGTGCAAATCGAATGATACATAGGGACTTTGGTACACCATTTACCTTAAATCGGACGAGAATTTATATGGGAGCTATATCTAAACCAGAACCGATTTTCACGAAACCTTGCAGACATTATTCTAGGGCCAATTCAGTATGCTATGCCACATTTCGTGCAAATCGAAAGAAATATAAGGACCTTGGTACACCATTTACATTAAATCGGACGAAAATATATATGTGAGCTCTATCTAAATCTGAACCGATTTTCATGAAACTTGGCAGACATCATTCTTGGCTCAAGTCAGTATGCCATGCCAAATTTCATGCAAATCGAAAGATATATAGGGACTTGGGTGCACCATTCGGATGAAAATAAATGTGTAAATCTGAACCGATTTTTCCCAATTTCAATAGAGTTCGTCCTTGGGCCAAATAAATGAGCTGTGCTTAATTTCATCCAATTCGAATCAAAAATGCGACCTGTACTTTGTTTACAATTTACCATGGACAGACAGACGGACGGACATGCATAAATCAACTTAAAAAGTGATTCTATGCATATTCTCAAAAGGAACCATGTGTCTATCTCGTTTCCTTTTGCCAAACATATGCACAAAGACATAATACCCTGTATCACAGTGTGGTGAAGGGTATAAAAAATCCACGTGTTACAAATATGCCATTACAAATGTTTTTAAAAAAATCCGCACCTCTTCATAATTTCTAAAAATATTTTTAAAAAATCACAACTTTTACGACTTTTTATTTTTTTATAATATAAAAATAATGTCCTCAAAATTTGAAAATGCAACCAGAAGATGTCTTCTGGCCACCCACAAGTTACGTCAAGTGATGACAACTTTCCTTAGCCAATTAAGAGATATAAAGTTGCTGCAATTAGTATTTTAATAAAGTTTTATTTTATTTCTAATTTTTGTATCTTCTTCTTTCTTCTATTTGCAGGTCTCTAGTCTTACGTTCACAAAGAGCCTTTGTCGAGAGCAATGGTAAGTCGTCAAAAAAAAGAAAAAAAAAAAGAAAAAAACATTTTCATAAATCTGAAATTATGTGCCAAAAAGAAAAATTGGGTGGTCTGTGGAGGATTTCAAAGGGAATTATCTTCATGGAAACCTTCTTCATAGTAAATAATTTCGAAAAAATCTTATTTTTATCTCAAAATAATAATGAAAACAAAAATATTGTATTCCACTCACACAAAAAATTCGTATAAATAAGTGTTCAAGTAAATCATTATTTAATGAATACAAATTGAATTTAAATTAATAACAACAACAGCATTAATTAGCCTCATTAAATGCATAACTCAACACCATAGAGAGTGGCCTTTTGATAGGCGGGGGTCGTTTCAATTTAATACTCAAAACCAGTATCATTACAACTATTATTTGGTCAATAGATGTTAAAGCCCCCATACAACTCTGCTACCTCCCCTCCCCCTCAAAAATAATCACAACAAATTCTATACAAAAAATAATGACATTGTAACCCTGACCCTGAGTCTAAGTCTGAGTGAGCCAAACAAAAGCTGAGCCAAAACAAAAGTGTAGTTGTTGTTGTTTTTGCTACTATTATTGATTACCTATTAATGGCACATGACGTCTGTCGACGAAGACGACGTCATTGTCAAACGGCGTGTTCACAAAAAGTTATTAACTATTATTTTTTACTATTTTTTAAAAGACATAAAAAAAATATTTAAATCCCATTAATCTGTCATTTTTGAAAAGGTCTGTTAATTTGCCAGACAAACCAATCTCTTTGTTAGCCCGAAAAAAACAATTAACCATGGCAGGTGGGTGGCATGGAGCTTTTGTTTGCACAAAAGCTTTTTAACTGACTTTTGAATTGTTTGCCTTAAATTTTGCCTGCAGCTGGGATTAGTGTACCAGGAAATTTATACTCTATGATATGTCTATGGGGGACAAGTGGTACTTATAAACACACACACACATATACACACAAGGAGATAAAAGGGTAACTCATTAATGGCTGGGTTAGGTGACTGCATTAAGGTCAGAATTCTCAATGGATTTTTAAAACTATTATTCAAGGACTTATCTAGGGGTGGATTTTTTTAAAATAAAATTTTCAAGTGTAAACACAAGGCGTGGATTTTTATATCCTTCACCACACTGTGGTACAGGGTATTATGTCTTTGGGCATATGTTTGTAACAGGCAAAAGGAAACGAGATAGACACACGGTTCCTTTTGAGAATATGCATAGAATCTCTTTCTTAGTCGATTTATGTCCGTCCGTCTATCTGTCTGTCCATGTTAAATTGTAAACCAGTGAGCGGAGCAGTATAGACGGGCGGGGCCGACCATATGATACCCTACACAAATTCCACAAAAATATAACTTTCCGTGGCTTTATATTCTGAGTTTGGGCAATATTTCGCGATTTTTGAACCCATTTGACCCTCCAGAGGTCAACAAATATTACAAATATTCAGTATAGCCCTCTAATTACTTGTCCAGATTCACTTCACCGTGGGTTGTGTTGTGATGTTGTGATCGACTCGAAAAAAATACAAAAAATTAAGTTTTCAGTCCACTTCATCCCAATATTATTATCTGAAAATCACCAAAAATTAAAGGCGTTGTTCTTGACCATACCTGGATCCTCATGGAAATTTTCAAAGCGATATTTTCGCCCTCTAGGGTAGTAATGGGTTACTAAATAATATATGAATACGTAAGCACCTGTAAATATTTCAGTGTAACTCCCACATCTGAGTACATACGACAATATAATTGGTATCAATTTAAAGGTCAACCACTCCTCTTGGATATACTATCAACTTCTCGGGTTTATGTCCGTCAGGGGTAAATATATTTGCTATAGAATACAAATTTTGTAATTTTTCACACAAAAGGGTCCATTTGATCCGCTAAATATTGACCGATCTTTACCAAACCAGGCATGCTTATTCTTTGGACCGATCTCCTACTCTATGCAAAAAATCGTGATGTTTGGGCCATAATTGCGGCCTCAAGAGAGACTAGAAAATCAGACAAAGAACGTTTTGGTCCATTTCATTCCCTAAATATTAGCCGATCTTTATCAAAAACAATAGGGGCCAAAAACATTGGCCAGAACCCATTCTACATGCAATATTTCGTGAAGATTGGTCCATAACTGTGGCCTGTATCGTGTTTACAAATTATAATGGACAAACGGACGGACGGACACAAATGTCTAGATCGACTCAGCTAGTCGAGATATGACGATCGGTGTACTTAAAGGTGGGTCTAGGACCAATATTTCGCGGCATTACAAACTCTTGGGGCTGCACAACGCTGTAATACCCCGACAAAAATAGTTGGGTAGGATATAAAAAAGTACAGGTCGCATTTATGATCTGAATTGGATGGAATTTGGCACAGCTTGTCTATTTGGCCCAGGGACGAACCCTATGGAAACTGGGAAAAATCGGTTCAGATTTAGATATAGCTCCCATACATATGTTCGTCCGATTTAATGTAAACGGTCCCTATATATCTTTCGATTTGCACGAAATTTGGCACAGCCTAATGATTCAGGTCTAGAATGATATGTGTTCAGTTTCGTGAAAATCGGTTCCCATTTAGATATAGCACCCATACATAATTTCGTCCGATTTAATGTAAATGGTGCACCGAAGTCCCTATATATCTTTCGATTTGCACGAAATTTGGCTTAGCGTACTGAATTGTGTCTAGAATGACGTTTGTTAAGTTTCGTGAAAATCGGTTCAGATTTAGATACAGCTTCCATATATATTTTCTTCCGATTTAAGGTAAATGGCGTACCAAAGTCTCTATATATTTTTCGATTTACACGAAATTTGGCACATCGTACTGAATATTGTGTGTGCTAAGTTTCGTGAAAATCGCTTCAGATTTCGATATAGTTCCCATATATATCTTCATTCGATTGAAAGTAAATGGTTCACCAAAGTCCCTAAATATCTTTCTATATGCACGAAATTTGGTGCAGCGTTCTGAATTAGGTCTAAAATTATGTGTGCTGAGTTTCGTGGAAATCGGTTCAGATTAAGATATAGCTCCCATATATATTTTCACCCGTTGTTTTTTAAATGATACACCAAAGTCCCTATATATATTTCGATTTGTACGAAATTTGGCGTAGCGTACTGAATTGTGTCTAGAATGATGTGTGCAGAGTTTAGTGAAAATCGGTTCAGATTTAGATATGGCTCCCATATATATTTCCATCCGATTTAAGGTAAATGGTGCACCAATGTCTCTATATATCACTCGATTTACTCGAAATTTGGCACAGCGTACTGAATTATGTCTAAAATGATGTGTGCTAAGTTTCGTGAAAATCGGTTCAGATTTAGATATAGCTGCCATATATTTGTTCGTCCGATTTTATGCAAACGGTGCACCAAAGTCCTTATAACCTTTTGATTTGCACGAAATTTGGCACGACGTACTGAATTGAGCCTAGAGTGATGTATTTCCAGGTCCAATGTTTTTATGGAAAAATCCTCATGCTTGAGTTCTTTCTCTCCCCCTTGAACCGATTTTTTCTACAGAGAAGAATCCAAAGGAGCAATTATTTTCGAAAAGTATTCCTCTGTACTTTAAAGACAATAAATCACTTAAATAAATAGTATTTTGATAAATGATCTTCCATATCTGCATAACAGTATCCATTCTGACATTAGAGAATTTATTCGGACTGTCTGATTTTCATTGATATGCAATTTATTATTGGATTTTTTTTCTTAAATGTTTCATGTTCGATTTTCAGTGTTACAAGATTTTGCGTCTATCGTCGATTATCTATCGCGACTTCTAAATGTGGGTCAATTGTAACACGTTTTGTGCATATTTTCAATACACTCCCACATTGCTGAGGACAAAACAAAAAACTGAAGTTGACACTGGCAACAGAGCTGCAACGAACTGAAAACGTCGTCTCTGTAGACGTCATCTGGCATCGTCAATGGGAGGCTCAACTTTCAGAACATGCTTGGCTAAATGACGGGGGAGAACCAGAAATCGTTAAAACTGCAGTTTTTTGCTTTAAATGCTAACACCCACACACATAGGCCATACCACATGGTAGGCATGTGTATGTGTGTGCCACATGGTAACTGGTGGCGCATGCGCAGCAAAAACGTACAGACAATTTTTGCGTTTTTCTAGAATCGATTGCTGGCAGTAATAATATTTCATGGAATTAAAAAAAAATAAATAAAATTAATTGAGGCAGCATCAGAAAAGCTGCTTCTTTGCAAAATTAGAAGAAACAGAAAACAAAGAGTATGATGATGATGGCGAATAAAATTAGCTTTGCAATAAATAATTCAATATCGAATTACCAACCAACCGAACCAGCAATGGAACAATGAACAAACCGAATTCATGGCTGAAGAAGATTCCCATGAAAATGCCATTGATTGATGATATTATACTCCTCTATATGTCAGTTGATATGTATATGTTGATATGTATATGTATATATGTGTCTGTGTGAGTGCTTGTGTTGTCTAATAAATGGCGGAACGATCTTGGCTCGTATCGCTGGTTAATATGAGCCATGGATAATTTTGTGCAGACAATTTGTTAAACGTCCCACAGCTATTATGAGGTACTCCCACCCCTAACATCTCCTCCCTCTCTCCCCTCTATTTTCCAAGAGATTTGTTTATTTGTTTTCCGAAATGTTTGTTATTATTGTTGTTGTTGTTGTTTTCTGTTTACTCTTTGAACTGCGTTCAATAAACTTTATTACTAACACTTCGATCGATGTGTGTATTTTTTTCTTAATTAATTGTAATTTTTTTTTCTGCTGCTGTTGTTGACGTTCCTCGGTTTTATCTTTTTCCAGTCAGCTCGATTTTTTTTTGCTATTGTTGTTGTAATTTTTCATAGTTAACATTATCTGCAATCGACTCTTGCATCTCTGACCGGTTCTTGTCGACGTTGCCTTATTTTGTCGTCGTCGTTGTTTTTTGTCTTCATATTTTTGGTTTGACTGCAACATTTCAAAATTGTTATGATTGAACGGATATGGGTGTTGACTTGTGGGCGGTTTATTAATTTGATTGTGTGTATCTCCAAAGAAACATCAGACACACAAACACACACATATATCGTTATTGGCGATTTACGTTCGTTAAACTGTTGTGCCCGCAAACAACAATGTGAACATGGTATTATGTCGCCAACAGAAAAAAAATCAGAAATTGTTGGAAAAAACATTGTGACAATTGAGGTGACAGAGCGTTAATGGGGCGTTTTGCTTTGGTTTGGAGCCTATCGTGATTTTACACAACTGACACACAAAATAAAATGGCATTTTTTTATAGGTGGCTCAATAAATACTGCTATTAGTACATTCACTTTGGGTTAGATTTGATTATTTGAAGAAGGATTTTTTTTCTACATAACATCAAATTCAACCAGTAAGGAAAGCAGTAAAGTCGGACTGGGCCGACTATATGATACCCTTCACCACTTTGGGTATATTCTACATATGAATCCTAACAGACGTCGCCTTTTCGAAGGAATATTGACATGTAATTGAACGAACTTAAATCTAAATCTATAACTTTGGAGCACCATTTACCTTAAATCGGATGGAAATATATATGGGAGCTATATCTAAATCTTTACCAATTTTCACGAAACTTTGCACACATCATTCTAGATACAATTCTGTACCCTGTGTCGAATTTCGTGCAAATCGAAAGGTATATAGGAACTTTGGTGCACCATTTACGTAAAATCGCACGAACATATATATGGCAGCTATATCTAAATCTGAACCGATTTTCACGAAACTTAGCACACATAGTTTTAGACGTAATTCAGTACGCTGTGCCAAATTTCGAGTAAATCGAGTGATATATAGGGACATTGGTGCACCATTTACCTTAAATCGGATGGAATTATACATGGGAGCTATATCTAAATCTGAATCGATTTTCACGAAACTTAGCACACATCATTCTAGACTCAATTCAGTACAGTATACAAAATTTCGTGCAAATTGAAAAATATATAGGGACGTTGGTGTACCATTTACATTAAATCGGACAAAAATATATATGGGAGCTATATCTAAATCTGAACCGATTTTCACAAAACTTGACAGACATAACTCTAGGTCCAATTTAGTACGTTTGGCAAAATTTCATGCAAATCGAGTGATATATAGGGACTTTGGTGCACCATTTACGTAAAATCGGGCGAAACTCTATATGGGAGCTATATCTAAATCTGTACCGATTTTCATGAAACTTGGCAGACATAACTCTAGGCTCAATTCAGTACGTCATGCCAAATTTCGTGCAAATCGAAAGGGATATGTGGAATTTTGTGCACCTTTTACATTAAATCGGACGAAACTATATATGGGAGCTATATCTAAGTCTGAACCGATTTTCACGAAACTTCGCACACATCATTCTGGACCTAATTCAGTACCCTAAGTCAAATTTCGTGCAAATCGAAAGATATAAAGGTACTTCGGTGCACTATTTACCTAAACTCGGACGAAAATATATATGGGAGCTATATCTAAATCGGAACCGATTTCTCCAATGGGGTTCGTCCTTGGGCCAACTAAGTGAACTGTGGCAAATTTCATCCAAATCGGATCATAAATGCTACCTGTACATTGTTCACAAAAATACATGGACGGACGGACAGACAGACATGGGTATGGACAGAAAGTGATTATATGCATATTTTCAAAAGAAACCATGGGTCTATATCGTTTCGTTTTGCCTGTTACAAACATATGCACAAAGACATAATACCATGTACCACAGTGTGGTAAAGGGTATGAAAATTCTTCAGGAACTGAGCACAGTTTTTTTCTATGGAAAAAAACCTCAGGAAATCAGAACAATTTTTTTCTACGGAAAAAATCCTCAGGAATGGAGAATAGTTTTTTGTATAAAAAAAAATTTCAGAAAATGAGAACAATTTTTTCTAGAAAAAACCTCAGGAACATAGGATACATTTTTTTCCATAGAAAAAAATCCTCAGGAACTGAGGATGGTTTTTTTCTATAGAAAAAAATTCTTCAGGAGCTGAGAATGTTTTTTTTCTATAGGAAAAAATCCTCAGGAATTGAGGATGGTGTTTTTCTATAGAAAAAAAAATCCTCAGGAACTGAGGATGGTTCTTTTCTATAGAAAAAAATTCCTCAAGAACTTAGGATGGTTTTTTTCTCAGGAACTGGGGATGGTTTTTCTTAGGAAAAAAAGTCAGGGACTGAGTATGGTTTTTATTAAAAAAATTCTTCAGGAACTGAGGATGGTTTTTTTTCTATAGAAAAAATTCATTAGGAACTGAGGATGTTTTTTTCTATAGAAAAATATTCTTCAGGAATTGAGGATACATTTTTTTATTAAAAAAATTCTTCAGGAACTGAGGATGGTTTTTTCTATAGAAAAAATAGGACGGCTTCGCCTTTTTCTGTGTATGAGGAGTATATAAAGGAATATACGACCTCCTCAATAATTTGTCCCACATTCTGAATACTTTCCATGCCCACATGACCTAATTATCCATATCCAATTACTGAGCGATGCACAAACATATGTTTTCGAAAAATAAAAATAATGACACTGTCCACCACATAATTCAACACAAAAAATCGCCGACATTCGGACATCACTAATGAAGCTAAAATTCAATACCCAAAACAAAAATGAAAATTTTCAAGAGCTGCCGTTAAGCGTTGATAAAAAGTACAAAAAAAAGCCAAAACTAAACGAAGCGCAAAAATGGCTGTGAACCGTCATTATTTATTGTTGTTGTTGCTGTTGTCAGTTTTGTATGATTACTGAGATATTGATGCGGTTGGCTATGAGGATGATGGAGAGGACGGTGACGACGATGATGATTGCATTAAGTCATTTTGTAGCAGCTCATTTTAATGCACATCACGATCACATATGGTATCAAAACGCCCCCACACCACACCTCCCGAAATTCCTACCTTGCAGCCCCCTCAAGGGAAATGATTTTGTATTGCCAATGTGGTCTACCCGACTGGCTCCCTACGCCAGCTGGGGAAAATATTTCCCCAGAGCCAAACATTTCCTACCAAGTGTTGGCTGCATTTTAAGTTGTCAGATTCCTGTAGTGTTAGTAGCTGTCGACTTTGTGGTATCCGAATTTTGTTGTTGTCATTTTACAAAACTGAAATTTAATAGCCAACCATGATGTCGCATTGCCATCCGTGCAAAGGTGGGGGTGCTGTGCAAAAAATCGAAGTGAACCAACTGAGTTCGGGGGCTTTTGTGATGGCAACAACAGATCTTTTTGGCTTCCATTTGACACTTTTTGTTGTGTTTATACCCTTCACCACACTGTGGTACAGGGTATTATGTCTTTGTGCATATGTTTGTAACAGGCAAAAATAATCGAGATAGACCCATGGTTCCTTTTGGGAATATGCATAGAATCACTTTCTGAGTCGATTTATGCATGTCCGTCCGTCCGTCCGTCCGTCTGTCCGTCTGTCCGTCTGTCTGTCCATGTTAAATTGTAAACAAAGTACAGGTCGCATTTATGATCCGAATTGGATGAAATTTGGCACAAGTCACTTATTTGGCCCAAGGACGAACCCTATTGAAATTGGGAAAAATCGGTTCAGATTTAGATATAGCTCCCATATATATATTTAACCGATTTAATGTAAACGGTCCCTATATATCTTTCGATTTGCACGAAACTTGGTACAGCCTAATCATTTAGGTCTAGAATGATGTCTGCCAAGTTTCGTGAAAATCGGTCCAGATTTAGATATAGCTCCCATATATAGTTTCGTCCGATTTCATGTAAATGGTGCACCAAAGTCCCTATATATCATTCGATTTGCACGAAATTTGGCATAACGTAATGAATTAAGCCTAGAGTGATGTCTGCCAAGTTTCGAGAAAATCGGTTCAGATTTAGATATAGCTCCCATATATAGTTTCGTCCGATTTCATGTAAATTGTGCCCCAAAGTCCCTATATATCTTTCGATTTGCACGAAATTTGGCATAACGTAATGAATTAAGCCTAGAGTGATGTCTGCCAAGTTTCGAGAAAATCGGTTCAGATTTAGATATAGCTCCCATATATAGTTTCGTCCGATTTCATGTAAATGGTGCCCCAAAGTCCCTATATATCTTTCGATTTGCACGAAATTTGGCATAACGTACTGAATTGAGCCTAGAATGATGTCTGCCAAGTTTCGTGAAAATCGGTCGTGATTTAGATATAGCTTCCATATATAGTTTCTCCCGATTTTAGGTAAATGGTGCACCAAAGTCCCTATATATCCTTCGATTTGCACGAAATTTGGCATAACGTACTGAAGTGAGCCTAGAGTGATGTCTGCCAAGTTTCAAGAAAATCGGTCCAGATTTCTATATAGCTCCCATATATACTTTCGTCCGATTTCATGTAAATGGTGCGCCAAAGTCCCTATATATCTTTCGATTTGCACGAAATTTGGCATAACGTACTGAATTGAGCCTAGAATGATGTCTGCCAAGTTTTGATAAAATCGGTTCAGATTTAGATATACCTCCCATATATAGTTTCGTCCGATTTCATTTAAATGGTGCCCCAAAGTCCCTATATATCTTTCGATTTGCACGAAATTTGGCATAACGTACTGAATTGAGCCTAGAGTGATGTCTGCAAAGTTTTGATAAAATCGGTTCAGATTTAGATATACCTCCCATATATAGTTTCGTCCGATTTCATTTAAATGGTGCCCCAAAGTCCCTATATATCTTTCGATTTGCACGAAATCGTTCTGAATTAAGCGTAGAGTGATGTCTTCCAAGTTCCGAGAAAATCGGTCCAGATTTAGATATAGCTTCCATATATAGTTTCGTCCGATTTCATGTAAATGATGCACCAAAGTCCCTATATATCTTTCGATTTGCACGACATTTGGCATAACGTACTGAATTGAGCCTAGAATGATGTCTGCCAAGTTTCGTGAAAATCTGTCCTGATTTAGATATAGCTCCCATATATAGTTTCGCCCGATTTTAGGTAAATGGTGCACCAAAGTCCCTATATATCCTTCGATTTGCACGAAATTTGGCATAACGTACTGAATTGAGCCTAGAGTGACGTCTGTCTTGTTTCGTGAAAATCGGTCCAGATTTAGATAGAGCTTCCTTTTATTATAGATTGATTTTAAGTAATTGATGCACCAAGGAACCAATAGGCTGATAGGAACAAAACTTTCTGAAATTAGTATAACCTAACCTGTGACAAGTTTGTTTGAAATCGCCTAATATTTTGATAGAGCTTCCATATATATTTTCGCCCGATTTCAAGTAAATTGGGCATCAAACTCCTCATGTTAGTCAGATTGAAATCAAATTTTGCACAACTTACAAAATTGAGCATAGAATTACGTAGTTGCGTTTTGTAGAAGTACAGACATAGCCCAACGGATGACCTATTTATATTTGTTTGAAGTCGATTTACATACTTTATGGATAGATTTAGGTAGATTCACATTTAGATAAATATCACATATTTTATTTCATCCAATTTCATCTTAATAGTCCTGTTTAATATACCCATAGTGGTGAAGGGTATCATATAGTCGGCCCCGTCCGACTTTACTACTTTCCTTACTGGTTTGTAATTTGCTCGGCTCGGTAAACCAAAAAACACCAAATCATACCCGGCTGTGGCGATGGATGATGGTAACCGCTACCGAACGAACACCTTTGAACACGATTTTTGGCGAGTATTTGTTGTACCAAAGTGTTTTGTTTGACAAAATTGTTTGCGTGATATGTTCAGAGAAACAGCAGGGGGTGCTCAGGCCAGGCCAGGCCATGCCATACCAGCCGGCTACAGCGGTACAACAGTAATGTTAACCAACAAACATTGACAACAGCAACCGTAATCACATACACGAACTCGTACATACACTCGTACATACATACACCCAATTAAATGGAATAAAATTAATTTATTAATTTGTAGATGTTTGGCGTTGTTGCTGTTGTTGTTCGATTTTGTATTTGTTGTTGTTTTTTCCTTTCAGCGCCTAAACACCAGAGATTTTCAAAAATGGCAAACCACGGCCATAAATGGAATTGGGTGGCAGGTATTCTCAATACACCGCGAATGGGTTAATTAAGATTTCACTTGGCCATAGGCAATCACAAAATTTTGATGTGGAGATTTTTGATTTTTCTGATTTTAATTTGGGCAGTAAGAAGTTAATTTGTGTCTTCGTCAATGAATGAATGGCATGAATGAAAAAAAATAATTAATTCATTTGGAGAAGGAAAGGGGGAAATATTGAAATTATAGGCCGAAGCATGCGAATCGCCAGGAATAATTTCCCCTTTTTCTCATTTCTGAGGAAATATTTTTTATTATAGAAAACTCTATAGTTCGGATGCCTGGGGGCTAAAAATGCCACACAAAAATGTCCTAAGTACTACTTAATTTATGTATTGAAAAAGTTCTCAGTTCTGAGTTTTCCTATAGAATAATATCGTCAAAAAAATTAATAAATAATTTTAATAAAAAATACGCTATCCAGAAAACGGGGTTACTCCTAAATAAAAAATATATTCACAGGGACTGATTTCTTTCTATATAAAAAAATAAAATTGCTGAAGATTGATTTATGTGATATAGAACCGGGGGCAGACGTCGCATTTTTAAAGGACCAGTAAAATGAAAGTGGATCCATAAACATGTCATTCTGCAACCGATACTAAATTTTTCATTTGGTCAGATATAGAAGCTATATCTAAATCTGAACCGATTTCAGGAAACTTAACAGACATCATTTTAGACCTAATACATTACCCTGTGCCAAATTTCGTGCAAATCGAGGGACTTTGGTGCAACATTTACCTTAAATCGGACGAAAATGTATATGGGAGGTATATCTAAATCTGTACCGATTTCCAGGAAACTTAACACACATCATTCCAAGCCTAATTCATTACGCTGTGCCAAATTTCGAGCAAATCGAAAGTTATATAGGGACTTTGGTGCACTATTTATATTAAATCGGAAAAAAACATATGTGGGAGCTATATATAAATCTGAACCGATTTTCACAAAACTTAACACACATCATTCTAGACCTAACTCATTACGCTGTGCCAAAATTCGTGCTGATCGAAAGATTTAAAGGGACTTTGTTGCACCATTTACATTTATCCGACGAAAATATATATGGGAACTTTATCTAAATCTGAAACGATTTCCAGCAAACTTAACACACATCATTCCAAGTCTAATTCATTACGCTATGCCAAATTTCGTGCAAATCGAAAGATATATAGGGACTTTGGTAGACCATTTAAATTAAATCGGACGAAAATATATATGGGAGCTATATCTAAATCTGAATCGATTTTCAGGAAACTTAACACACACCATTCTAGACCTAATTCATTACGCTATGCCAAATTTCGTGCAAATCGAAAGATATATAGGGACTTTGGTGCACCATTTACATTAAATCCGACGAAAATATATATGGGAGCTATATCAAAATCTGAACCGATTTTCACAAAACTTAACACATATCATTCTGGACATATCTCATTACGCTGTGCCAAATTTCGTGCAAATCGAAAGATATATAGGGACTTTGGTGCACCATTTACATAAAATCGGACGAAAATATGTATGGGAGCTATATCTAAATCTGAACCAATTTTCAGGAAACTTAACACTCATCATTGTAGTCCTAATTCATTACGCTGTGCCAAATTTCGTGCCAATCGAATGATATATAGGGACTTTGGTGCACCATTTACATTAAATCGAAAGAAAATATATATGGGAGCTATATCTAAATCTGAACCGATTTTCAGGAAACTTAACACACATTATTGCAGCCCTAATTCATTACGCTGTGCCAAATTTCGTGCTGATCGAAAGATTTAAAGGGACTTTGGTGCACCATTTACATTAAATCCGACGAAAATATATATGGGAGCTTTATCTAAATTTGAACCGATTTCCAGGAAATTTAACACACATCATTCTAGACATAATTCATTACGCTGTGCCAAATTTCGTGCAAATCGGATCATAAATGCGAATATATATGGGAGCTATATCTAAATCTGAACCGATTTTTCCAATTTCAATAGGGTTCGTCCTTGGGCCAAATAAGCGACCTATGCCAAATTTCATTCAAATCGGATCATAAATGCGACCTGTACGTTGTTCACATAAATACATGGACGGACGGACATGCGTAAATCGACTCAGAAAGTGATTCTTTGCATATTTTCAAAAGGAACCATGTGTCTATCTCGTTTCCTTTTGCCTGTTACAAACATATGCACAAAGACAGAATACCCTGCACCACAGTGTGGTGAAGCGTATAAAAATTTCCGCAGACCTAGCTACTGATTTCTGTTCTACGGAAACAATTGTCCGGCCTTAGGACTTTCATAAAAAAAAATTACCGAGAAAACTGAGGTTTGATTTTTATTGAATATTTTACTCAGTTTTGCTCTCTTTACCTCCCTTGTCCGCAATATTCATTTCTTTTACAAATATTTGGTTAATTAAAAAACAACGGATACTTGTTTAATGACCCACCAACCTAAAATCAACACTCAAAAAAACTCACAAACAAAATTAGGCTGACAAAATTGATTTCAATTTCAATTCAACCCACATGGTTTTAATTTTCGAAAAAACACTCTCTGGCTCATTTTGTACAAACATGTCGTCTGACATTAAATTACCATGGCTATTATGGACGACAACAACAAAATATTATAATCCATGTTTTTTTGGACAGTGAAACCAATAACCACAAATTACAACAAAAACAACAACAACATGAGCACGTTCTTAAATTGCAAACACAAATTGACAGTCAGCCAGCCAGCCAATCCGACATTCGAAACCGAAACTCATATGACAAACAACAAATTATCATAAAAATGTTACGTGAGTCGTACTCACAGCCGATCGATGTGGGTGGAATGCATTTCAGATATTTTTGTTTATTTGAATTTTTTTTGGGTGGATTTTAAAATTTATTTTCGGTTATTTTTTTGCTTGTGTGTGACTGAGTGTGAGATATGGCAAACAAAAGTTGCGCAGGCGTATTTGACTTGGGGTAATATATTTTGAGTCTACTCGTTGAAGGTCTCTATGCAATATTTTAGAATTTTTTCTCGTTGATATCCAGAACACATTCAGAAAGTCATAAATTTGGCCCATATAAAAAAAATTAAAGATCCACATCTGAAGATAGTCTTTAAAAAATAATTTTAAAAAATCACACCTAAAGGTAGACTTTAAAAAATAATTTTGAACAAAGGGGTAGACCCTAAAAATATTCTGTAACCAGTAAGGAAAGTAGGACTGGGCCGACTATATGATAACATTCACCACTTTCGGAATATTCTACATATGTATCCTGACAGACGTCGCCCTTTCGAAGGAAGATTGACATGAAATTGAACGAACTTAAATCTAAATCTAACCCGATTTTCTCGAAACTTAGCCCGCGAGCTATGATAGGGACAGATTTCCATCTCAAAGGCACGAAAATCCCCATGAACATGCAGAACAACAAAAACAACATCAAGTATAAATACAAATACCGAAGAAACACAAAAATTCTGCAAATACACTTGTCATGAGCGAACAAATTTATAAAAGATGTTGTTAAAAATACTTCAACGTATAAAACATTCAATTATAGTAACTTCAGTACATTGTACAAAATTGTGTGCCGGTCGGCAATACTTTGGGACTCTAGTTCCCAATTTACATTAAATCGGACGAAAATATATATTTCCATAAATATAATTTCCAAATTTCCTGCAAATCGAAAGATATATAGGGAGTTTAGAGCCCCATTTACCTTAAATCGGACGAAAATATATATGGGAGCTATATCCAAATCTGACCCGATTTTCTCGAAACTTGACGCACATCATTACGGACTCAATTCAATGCACTATGCCAAATTTCACGCATATCGAAAGATATATGGGGACTTTGGTGCGCCAATTACATAAAATCGGACCAAATTCTATATGCTATATATATCTAAATCTGAACCGATTTTCACGAATATACACTCAGTTCAGTATGCCAAATTTCGTGAAAATGAAAAGATATATAGGGACTTTGGTGCCCCATTTACCTTTAACCGGACGAAAATATATATAGGCGCTATATCTAAATCTGAACCGGTTTTCACAAAACTTAACACACATCACTCTAGACTTATGTTAGTACGCTATGCCAAATTTCGTGCAAATCGAAAAAGATATAGGTGCTTTGGTGTACCATTTATCTTAAATCGGACGAAATTATATCTAAATCTGAAGCGATTTTTTCCAATTTCAATAGGGTTCGTCTTTGGGCCAAAAAATGAGCTGTGCCAAATTTCATCCAATTCGAATCAAAAATCTAATCAAAAATGCGACCTGTACTTTGTTTACAATTTAACATGGACAGGAGGACGGACATGCATAAATCGACTCAGAAAGTGATTCTCTGAATATTCTCCAAAGGAACCATGTGTCTATTTGGTTGCATTTGCCTATTACAAACATATGCACAAAGGCATAATACCCTGCGCCAGTGTGGTGAAGGGTATAAAAATCCTTGCCTGATTGTGGGCGGTATAAAGTATTTTTAAACCAGTGACCGGAGCTGTATAGTCAGACGGGCCGACCATATGAAACCCTACACAACTTCGACGAAAATCTAACTTTTTATGGTTCTATATTCAGAGCTTGGGCAATATTTCGCGATATTTGCACCCTCTAGACAGACTAGATGTCAACAAATATTCCTTATATTCAGTAGACGAGGGCTGTACTTATCCAGATCCTCTGTAGTGGCCTGTAGATCGACTTGAAAAAAAAACAACACCAAAAAATTAAGTTTTCGATCCACTTCATTCCAATATTATTATCTGATCATCACAGAAAATTATAGGCATTATATTGGACCATAACTAGAACCTCATGAAATTTCAAAGCGATCAGCGCTATATTTCCGCCCTCTAGTGGGGTAATGGGTTACTAAATAATATCTGAATATGTAAGCACCCGTAAATATTTAAGTGTAACTCCCGAATCCGATCAGTCCTTTTGGATATACTATAAACTTCTCAGCTCTATGTTCCTCAGGAGTAAATATATACGCTATAGAATACAAATTTTGTCATTTTTCACACAAAAGTCAGGATCCATTTGACCCGCTAAATATTGACCGATCTTTTTCAAAATAGGCATGCTTATTCTTTGGCCCGATCCCCGGCTCTCCCGTCTTGCGATGTTTGGGCCATAATTGCAACCTGTGGAGCGACCAGAAAACACGACAAAAATTAAGTATTTGGCCCATTTCATCCCCTAAATATTAACCGATCTTTACCAAAAACAAAAGGGGTCTTCATTGGCCCGAACCCATCCTACATGCAAAATTTCGTGAAGATTGGTTCATAACTGTGGCCTGTATCGTGTTTACAAATTATAATTGACAGACGTACGGACACACATATCTAGATCGACTTAGCTAGTCGAGACATGATGATCGGTATACTTAAAGGTGGATCTAGGACCAATATTTGCGGCGTTACAAATTCTTGCCTGATTGTAGGCCGTATAAAAT